>NC_018257.1:932534-934889 GCF_000227135.1 Leishmania donovani | reverse complement strand
TCTGTCATGTAACAGCTCAAGATAAGGCGACCGGCCGCAAGCAAGGCATCATCGTAACAGCGAACGGCGGACTCAGCGAGAACGACATCGAGCGCATGTTGCGAGATGCTGCCCAGCACGCGGAGGCCGACCGCGTGAAGCGCGAGCTTGTGGAGGTGCGCAACAACGCGGAGACGCAGCTGACAACGGCGGAGAGGCAGCTCGGCGAGTGGAAGTACGTGAGCGATGCGGAGAAGGAGAACGTGAAGACGCTGGTGGCGGAGCTGCGCAAGGCGATGGAGAACCCGAACGTCGCGAAGGATGACCTTGCGGCTGCGACGGACAAGCTGCAGAAGGCTGTGATGGAGTGCGGCCGCACAGAGTACCAGCAGGCTGCCGCGGCCAACTCCGGCAGCACCAGCAACTCCGGTGAGCAGCAGCAGCAGCAGCAGAGCCAAGGTGAGCAGCAGCAGCAGCAGAACAGCGAGGAAAAGAAGTAAGTAACTTTTCTGCGGCTTTTTTTCGAATTTCGCCGTTTGAATGCGAGGTACGGGTGACCAAGAGTCAAATTCCGCTGGAGTGGCGCACAAGAACGGTGTTGCGGAATGTTGAGGGTGTGCCATTCGCGAAGCACTTTTTTTTGTTCGTTTTTAGTGTCTACGAGAAGAGTATTTCTTCTTGATAAGTGTATGTGTGGATTTTGCAGCCGTCGCGTTCTGTGTGCGTGTGTGCCTGCAGTACTCTTACGATCCTTATTTGAGTGCAGTCAGTGGTGCCTAGTAGTTGGCGAGGTCTTCGAAGGAAGGTGCTCGAGGGTTAACGACGCTAGATGAAAAACTTCGTGGCTGAGTTGCCGGGTGGGCGCGGGACTTCGAAAAGCACAGGCACTCGGTCGAAAAAAAAAAAGCACTGATGCCGATAGCAGCGGAAAGGGAGATGGAGAGATGGAAGTAGGGGAGCGCACTTTGCGGCGTTTTAAGTTGTTCTATGTGAGTTTTTTTTTTTTGTAAGAAAGCATGATGATGAGTTAATCACGCACACCGACTGGCATAAAACAAAATGGAGAAGGGCAAGGTTGCTCTCTTTGTGTGTGTGTGTGCACGCATGGGGAAATCATGTCTTGAGGGCCGCAACGGCATCCGTCTAACCTGGCCTCTCCGCTGTGTTTCCACGCAGGTGTGTCTGCCGGCGGCCAGAGCGTCAGTTGATGGTGGACCAATGTCCACCTTGCGCGCATGAGTGGCGCAGAGGCGGTTGTGGTGCGTAGGGGAAACGATCTGCGGTGCGGCTACGCTACTTGTGGCATCATTCCATAGCAAAGGGCCCCAACGCAGCGTGCAGCCGCCGCTGCTTCGAAGCGAAGTTGTCACGGAGGAAGCAACGGAGATCAGGTTTCAGCAGGAGCGCGCGGTGGAAGGCCTTGTGCGACGCTGTTCTAAGCTCTTACCCAGTTTGATGACTCCGCAGGATCACACCCTCGCCCCCCTTGCCATCCGAATTCGGTGCACATCCACGAGCTGGTGCTCGCTTTTTCCCTACTATGCGTCACTTTTCGGCTCTCAAGCCTTAACGGTCTTTGTAATGCTCAGCATACGCTTGCATTTTGTTGTTGGCCCCTTCTTGTTCTCCCTGCCGTCACGTCCTTCCTATGCCTTCTCCGTTCCACTGATGCGCGCGGATGCGCCACATAATCGCTGTGAATCTTGTAGACGAAAGACACCTCAGTGTGTGGCGACCGCTTCCTTCCCGAGCGAGGCTGCACTGCAAGAACACGCCGCTCCCCAGCAAGCACTCCTTTCCCGCACGCAAACAGCCTAACGAAGTAGAACATTCAATGCTCACTCGTCGCTCTTTGCTCTAGGCACAAACATAATCAGCCCCCCCCCCCACCATCATCACGGGGGAGCTCACTCGCGTAGTGCCCTTCGCGTGTTGCCGTCACGCTTTCTTTGTTTTTCTTTTTGTTTCTTTTCCTATGAATATCTCTCGTCTCACCAGCGCTGCTCCATCCGAGTCCTTCACCGCCTCGCATCTTTATATGACTCGACATTACCGATCACATCCACCCTCTTCGCTTTTTTTGCACGCTTCACCCTCTGAAGCCCATGTTCGCTCGTCGTGTGTGCGGAAGCGCTGCGGCGTCGGCTGCGCGCCTGGCGCGCCACGAGTCGCAGAAGGTGCAGGGCGACGTGATTGGCGTGGACCTGGGCACGACGTACAGCTGCGTGGCGACGATGGACGGCGACAAGGCGCGCGTGCTGGAGAACTCTGAGGGCTTCCGGACGACGCCGTCTGTTGTGGCGTTCAAGGGCAGCGAGAAGCTTGTGGGGCTTGCGGCGAAGCGGCAGGCGATCACGAACCCGCAGTCGACGTTCT
>NC_018257.1:931172-931624 GCF_000227135.1 Leishmania donovani | reverse complement strand
TGCTGCGACGCTGGGCGGCGTGCTGCGGGGTAAGGTGAGTGGCTTGATACTGGTTGACGTGACGCCGCTGTCGCTGGGCACAAGTGTCGTCGGCGACGTGTTTGTGCCCATTATCCCGAGGAACACCGCGATACCGTGCACGCGGAGTCATATCTTCACCACGGTGGACGATGGGCAGACAGCCATCAAGTTCCAGGTGTTCCAGGGCGAGCGCGAAGTTGCCTCGAAAAACCAGATGATGGGCCAGTTCGATCTTAGCGGCATTGCTTACGCTCCGCGCGGCGTGCCGCAGATTGAGGTGACGTTCGACATCGACGCGAACGGCATCTGTCATGTAACAGCTCAAGATAAGGCGACCGGCCGCAAGCAAGGCATCATCGTAACAGCGAACGGCGGACTCAGCGAGAACGACATCGAGCGCATGTTGCGAGATGCTGCCCAGCACGCGGAGG
>NC_018257.1:883471-931073 GCF_000227135.1 Leishmania donovani | reverse complement strand
AAGATAAGGCGACCGGCCGCAAGCAAGGCATCATCGTAACAGCGAACGGCGGACTCAGCGAGAACGACATCGAGCGCATGTTGCGAGATGCTGCCCAGCACGCGGAGGCCGACCGCGTGAAGCGCGAGCTTGTGGAGGTGCGCAACAACGCGGAGACGCAGCTGACAACGGCGGAGAGGCAGCTCGGCGAGTGGAAGTACGTGAGCGATGCGGAGAAGGAGAACGTGAAGACGCTGGTGGCGGAGCTGCGCAAGGCGATGGAGAACCCGAACGTCGCGAAGGATGACCTTGCGGCTGCGACGGACAAGCTGCAGAAGGCTGTGATGGAGTGCGGCCGCACAGAGTACCAGCAGGCTGCCGCGGCCTACTCAGGTAATAGTTGATGTCGAAGATAGGGCAACGATGTAGCCGCGAGCTTGTCGGTGTGCGTATAGTTGCCTACCTTTTTTTTTGCTGTTGGCGAGAAGGGCGTGGCGGGAGTGCACAGCCTCGTTTCTTGTTCGTTCGGATATCACCGATGAGATGGCCGTCATGAAGAAAGGTGGCCTTCTTCGTGTTCCGGGCGCTGGGTCTGCGCGTATGCCTGTGGCATCGAATTCTGTATCGGTGTGCATGCTGTGTGCCGCCGCACGGTTGGCTAACGGCCAACCGAATCGGATGCACCTCGCGTCCGTGAAATGTGAAAGGCGCCACTGGCTCACCGTCAAGTAACGTTATCGGTGTTGTTCGAGTTACCGCCGCGCTTTGAGTGCATCGACACTCGTGGCGTCGTTTCCGTGCAACGTGCGAATCTCCTTCTGTAGCCCCTCGCTGAATCTCTGCCTCCAACGGCTCTTCTGGCGTGCGGGGAGATAGTGATGCGCTGCGCTCCGCAGCCTTATCTTTCTTTCAGGCGTCGCTGTGGTGGTGCAGTACGATGCTCTGCCCCCGATATACCTTCTCTCGCCCTGCGCTCCTTTATTCGACGACAGAGCCTCCGCCTTCCCCGTTTCTTTTCCTTATGCATGGACGCATGGATGCTTCTTGCAGCTCCACCCAATACGGCGTCCCCGCGCTGGTGCTGGATCTTGTAGCGGTGCGCGCGCCCAAAAACGACGGGGTAGGCTTCCATTTCCGTTCGTGTCGTGCGGTCCACATGCACAAGGATGCTCAGCCTCGTCCACAGCCGACGGCTTCTGCCGCAGCGCGACCCGTTCAAAATTCTGGGTCTCACCCGTAGTGCAACCAAAGCAGAGGTGAAGATGAAGTACCGAGAGCTTGCTCGCATCTACCACCCCGATGCGGGGTCCGGTGACAGTGCCAAGATGGAGGAGGTGAATCACGCGTACAAGCTACTATTAAAGGAGGGTGGATACGAGCGTCTGCATCTGCCGGGCTCAAGCAGGGCGCGACCGCATGGCGCGAACGGTCCTGTCGGGGTGACCTCGGAGAGTCGACGCGAGCTACCGCGCGAAACGGCGACGGCGCCCTTTACTGTCGATCAGCAGAGCAGCGGCACTGCGGGGGCATCGTCGGGTGCGTCTGCCGGCACCGCGTCGTCACTGCTGACGGACGAGGAGGCCGAGAAGGTGAGTGCGCTGGATCCGGCCACGGAGCGTCGCACGCCGGAAGGGAAGTACTTGTATCAGAGCCGCGACGATCAAAGCTGGGTCGAGCTCGATCGCCCACTCCTGCGCGCGCAGCAGCCGCACTACGCGTCATTCTCCGCGCAGGCGGACATGAAAGCCGAGCTGCGACGCCGCGCCGTGCTGAAGGAAAAAGAGCAAAACGAAAAGAGCCGCTTTCAGAGGACTGCGGACCGCCTCGCGGACAGCGCTGAGTTGCCGACGCAAAATCCGCACTTGCTGCGTATCTACGCGTTAGTTGTCGTGTGCGTCTTCTACCTCATGTACAAGCGCACGTTTGAGCGCACCCATCACCAGAGGAAGCGCGCGAAGTTCTACCAGGCGCTGGAAGAGAATCGAGAGGAGTTGATGGCGACGTATGAGAAGCATAAGGAGGGCCTGCAGGTGACAGCGGTGGCTGCGGCGCTGGTCTTCCTTGCCGCCGCGGAACACAAGACGGCCGACGACCCCGTTGTGCCGAGTCCGCCAGAGGTCTTTTACCGCTCTGTGAAACCGCCGAGCGACCACTACACTGTCGTCGCTGGCGGTTAAACATCACACACAAGGCTGACAAATCGCTGAAGAGTAGCTGCTGAGGCTGCTGCGGTGTGGGCCTGAGACGAGGAAGGCAGGCGATCGGCGTGTCTGGGCCGTGTTGCGTCGCTACCTGTTGGGCTGTGGGGGCTCGTTGTGCGCCTGACCTTTTTTTTTTCTTCTCGATGCTGTCGGTGGTGCTTGCCGACGATCTGCTCAAAGAGAGACACTCATGCACACCACGACAGAGAAGCGGTGTTGCCGGTGGAGCGGTACAGTTTTTTTTTTTTCGCTTTGCACGGATGCGTAAGCGAAAAAAGCATACTACCAGGCAAAACCACCCTCGAGCATGAAGGCCGAGACCGTGGCTCCATGCACCTCGGGGGTGACGTGGGGAGGGGGGGGGGCTGCATTTGGAATGAAGCGCAGATGTTCATCGTATTGGGTGTGGCACTGTCTACTCTGGGGAAGTGTGCAACTCTCTCTATCTGTGCGTCTCTGCAAGTGAAACGAACACCGGCTTCCGTGAAAAGCTTTTAGAGCGGGGTGGGGAGCGCAACTAGCTTCGTGTGGCATACTCTTGAACACTAGAGGGAGGATGGGGCAGAGGAATCCACCTCTGCCACTCAGTTGGCGTTGCCCACCGCTGGCTCCTGCGCCGCCTACTTTGGCTATACCCGTACACCCACCCTTCAAGCAGAGCGCAGATTCCGGTATTCATTGTCGCGGGCTTTCTGCTTACATCCATCTTCCTCGCTCTTCTGCCTCTCCTCCCTTGCTGCCTCGTCGGCCACGCATGTGCATCGTGCGCGCATGCCGATCGCGTCTTTTTCATGGTTTCTTCTTTGTTTGCTTCCTCCTGCCTCCGCTCTTCGAACGCGTCCGCTGGTATGACACTGTGCGTGTGGCCTTTTGCATTGATCTCGCCAGGTTTTTGTGTGAGCAGTTCCACTGGGGCTTTTTCCTCTGCCCGCACCATCAAACACAGCTACCCCTACCGACACCCACACAGGCACTGGCTGCCAGTACCAGCGTAAGAGCGCGAGACAAGGAGAATAAGACGCAGCGAAACTCGCGCCGATCGACAAGAAGATAAGCGACGATACAAACACACGCACCCACGAGCAAGCAAAGGTACGCCAAACTCGCATACGCGACGACGAAGAGCACCGCCAACAAAAAGGGGCAAGACACGCAGACGGACTCGGCCATCTGCGCACACGAAGGCAGCACGGCATCAACCGAAACAACGAACAAGCAGCGCAGCGATAAAGTAAAACGAAGCGCTGCAGTGCAAGCTAGGAAAAGCGCCAGAAAACGAGAAGAAACGGCGGCAGCTCACCACGCAGCACACGTTGACGTGTGAAGGGAGAAAACACGAATTTCTCTCTTCACTGGCATACTTTATTTATACGCACACACACACACACACATCTATATACACTCATTTATATCAACTCTCTCGGGAAAGACAACAATACGCACCTTTGTTGTTGTCGCACAAGCACACACAACCGTTGTCGTCCTTCCCTCATCGTGCTCGCCATTGTGAAGTGAGCTCCTCTAGATATGCGCGCACATAGGTCATCGGCTCCGCCTAGCTCGGTTTTCGCCACCGCCTCCCCCCCCCCACCCCCCACCCCACTCCAAGTGTTGCGCACACGTTGTGTAAGTGTCTTGCCGTTTGATCTTCGCCAGGGCCTCCTTCCACCCTTCCCTAGCCTCGCCTTTCCTTTTCTTGCCCATCTCTGCCCCTTCGTGCGACAAGGAAGGAAAGCAAGGCGCCGAGCAGGGACAAAAAGAAAGGGGAGCAGCGCACGCCATTTTGTTGCTTCTCTTGAGAAAAAAGAAAAAGACATTTTTTTTTTCGTATGATTTCCATCCTGCTTGCTCCTGACTCCGTGAGTGTATCTTTGAATCCGCGCTTTTCTCACGCTCTCTCCTTATATTGTCGTTCGCGCCCTGCTAACCATACGCGCGGCAATCATCATCACCGTCCATCCCCCCTCCTCTTCTCCATCCGCACAGCTGCTGCCGCCGCCCTCCCCCGTCCTCTCTGGGTTCGCTGGCGTTGCTCCTCCGATTCCCTTTTTTCTCGTTTCGCGGCCGTAGGCACCCGACATTGGAATCCACATCGACGCTAGCACCCACCTTCGCCCTTCACGGCCCCAGGGCAAAGCGGCGCAACACGAAGGCAGCGGGGCAGTGACTGCTTGCACACTCGGCGTCTTGCTTTCGTCCTGCCCTTTCTCTGTTGTGTACCTTTGGACCGCTGCTTGCGGCGTCACTGTGATCGGTGCCGTAACTGTGTGCCACAGACGGCCGTACGCCCTCCCACTTCGTCTTTCCTTTACCTCTGCACCCGCTTACTCCTTCCATTAGAAAAAATCCGCCATCACAGAGGCACAAGCACTCGCGTGCATATAAATTGTGCATCCAGAGACAGACACGCACACAGGCACGAGGCATCAAAGAGGCACCTACCCTCGTCACGCTTTTACGCAAGGCGCCCGAGATTGATTTCCAGCGGTTCCAGGCTGGACCGTTTCCGGGTCACGCTCGCGTGTGCCTGTGCGTGTGCGCATTCTTTCGCTTTTCGATATTCTTATTTTTGCGTTGCTTTCGGCTACAGTCGTGGTGCGCGGTACAGAGCGGGCGCTGGCGCTGGTGCACGCGGAGGCACAATAGAGTCCCGCACAAACCCCTCACACGCACACCGGCATGCCTATGTGTGCGCGTGATCCATCTGCGAGACTCGCGCCAACCTAAGACTCTGGTAGCGTGCATGTGTATGCTTTGGCTTGTGTGGTTGTGCTTGTGTACCCGTGTGCGCAGAGGCGTTCGCTCTTCTGCTTTGTGTTGTGACCGTGGGTGGCAATCGCGAGAGGCGATCGACAGCGCGCCTCATCGCTCGCTGTCCCTTTTGCTACCAGCCTCCGTTGTACCTGGCGAGGCCGCCCTTGAAACCGTTTCGCCCTCTCTTCGGAGAAGCGAACGCACGCCCAAGAAAACGAAAAAGCCATGAACTCTAGGAAGGATCCGAACGTCGCCGCTGCCGCCGCGGAACCGGAGTCGCCCACCCAAGCATCGTCGTCTTCGTCCTCCATGTGGGACATGGGTGGAAGAGGCGGCGGCGCCGCACCTGCGGCTGCCGCGGACCTCTTCAGCGCCGCTCTCCAGAGACTAGGAAACACGCCTGGTCCTACTGCCGCCCCCGGCGCGACGGAGGTCGTCCCCTCGTCCTCCTCGGCTTCAGCCCAGAACCGCGAATGCGACAGCGACGGCTTTCTGAACAGCGACGAGGACAACAGCGACGAGGGAGACGAACAGAGGGAAGAGGCTAGCGACTCCAGCGCGTCGTCGTTGTCCTCCTCGGACGGCATGTGGGGTACTTTCAATGGCGATGAAGCGAGGCTGCCATTGTGCGATGACGACGACGACCATGAAGCGAGCTCTTCTGGCGATGGAGGCGAGGACGGCGTTCTCTTTGTTCCAGACCCCGTTTTCGATCTTACCTCATTGCAGCAGAAGGCGGTGATGCCGTGCCTGACGCAAGACCAGCTCCCTCTTGGAGCGACAGTGTGGGTGGTTGACGAGGACGACGTGGCCACCCAGCTGACCTGTAATTTTAGTGCTTCGTACCCGCCCGTCTGCAACGGTCGGCTAAGCGGCGAGGTGGTGCGGCACACCGGCCACATGACGCTCGTCCGCTTTCGAAGTAAGGCGTCGGACTTGTACTTCACGCTGTGCCTGCCCACGTCGTGTCTGTCGCTGCAGCCAATCGAGCCGTACGATAGTGTGCCGCATCACGACGACTCCTACGGAATCGGCTCCGGCGCGTACGGCATGCTTGGGCCTCGAGCTGCCTGTCGCGGAGGCGCGGAAACGTGCGGGAGCGACGGCTTCGTGGGCCACTGCCTCTTTGAAGCGATGCCGGCGTATGACTTTGAGAAGGTGCGAGGCACGACACTGGAAAAGGCACAGGAGGCATTCTTTGGTGGCATCTTCGAAAAAGCACTAACCTCCGTAAACGAGTACATCGACGCCCAGCCCACGTCACCGACCGCCAGCGCAAGCACTGAAAAAGATCCAAGCGTTAGCCTCGCCACTTCCGGCGACGCACCCCCAAAGGCGGCTGCCCTCGTCGACGCCCTAATCCTGCGCTCGCGCATCTTCGTCTTTCTCGAGCGCTACCACGAAGCCCTTGCCGATGCGCAGCGGTGCGTTCAGTTAGAGCCGCGATGGGTGCGCGGGTATTTGAGCGTGGCGCGCGCGCACTGCGGTCTCGGTCAGTTCAGCGAGGCCGCCGCAGCCACCGCGCACGCGTGCATCATTCTGCCCTACAGTTTGGAGCTAGAGCGGATTCGGGAGTTGAACAACCACATGCACTACCTTCAGTCGCAGCTGCGGGCCGAAAAGGCGAGCTGCTACTTGGTTCTAGACTGCTATTATCGCAAGCGGCTTTGCATCAACGCTTCTGTGACAGCGGAGACGCTGCTGTGCACTGAGGCCACGCCGATCGTCGCAACGCACTCGGTATTTGTAGCCAAGGAACCGCCACACCGCTGCCCCGTCTGCTTTCGCGTCTTCAGCACGGCTGAGCAACCGGGCAGTGTCGCCGCGGACCCTTCATCCGCGGCGCTGACCCCGGAAGCTGCGAACACCCCACCCACCAATGATATCTCACCCCCGCTCTCCTCGCCGGGGGGTACAGACATTGGCGACGACGTTGAGTACTGCAGCACCGAGTGCACACAGCGAGCAAGTCTTTACCGGCCGCTGGAGTTGAAGCATCGCGCGCCGCTGGCGCAGGTGCGGTCGCTGATCCTCTCTAAAGGCGCCGTCACGCTCAACGTGCTGCCGCTCGAGATGGCCGCCATGACGGTGCGCCTCTTCCTCATGTTGGTCACGATTCATCGCCGTCTGTCCGCCAAGCGGCGAATTGAGGACTCGAGCCGACGGAATCTCGACGGTGAGGCGCCGTGTTCCTGCCACGACAAGATGCGCACATGGCCTGATGTGGACGCACATGTGAGCAGCGCACTGGCCAGCTCGCAGTGCCCCTCGCCTTCGCCGCCTCTGCAAGTCGAGACGTCCCTGCGGCGGCTCGGCGTCTACCCGCTCTGCACGGAGCCCATCGCGCACAACAAACTGGACGAGCTGAAGATTGTGTACGACGCGCTTACGGCGGACTTCAAGGCGGAAGACCGCGCCATCTTTTCCTACGAAGTCTTGTCACAGCTGTACGCCTATGTCTCCGCGTACTTCACCCCCGTAGACTTGAACTCGCTCCAGCCGCCGGACTCGCCAGGAGGCACCGCCTCGCATCAGACCGTCTTTTACCTGCCTCACTACGTGGGCTGTATCGAGACGGCTAAGGTCATATCCTACACGGCGGCTTCACGACGCCGGCGGTCGAGCGAGGAGTCGGCGCACGCCGAGGACGATCTGCTTGCCTCCCGCGTAACGGAGAGACCTACAATGAGTGAGATGGCCGTGCCGAGCAGTAGGCAGAGCAGCTCCACGCACAGCCACGCGAGCAGTACCAGCACTGCCACCGGTGACGCCAATGATCGCGCAGCGGCAAGTAGTAGCGACGCGAATTGTATTGTGCGCATGGCCCCGCCTCCAGCGTTGCTAGAGCTGGTCACGGTGGTCCCAGTGAACCGAGAGGGAAAGCTGCGTTGCGTCCCCGTGACGATCGCACTTGACTCCGATGTGGCGTAGAGACGCGCTCAGCGATGTAGGGGGGGAGGCCCTGCGCGTGTATGCTGAGGGAGAGTGGCGGCTGCAACGAAATACAGCCACGGGAAGAGAGACGAGTGGGGAGTGGGGAGGGAGGGATATAGAGAAGGAGCTTGGATGTAGGAAGGAATGAAGGCTGAGCAGAGGCAGCTGTATCGCTCCGCAGATCGGCAACAAAGACACAAGTGGCGAAGATAGCATGCGAAACCCGGCAGCTCACACACGCGTGCGCATGGTTCCTCTCCTCGCATGGCCGTCAAAACACCGGTTATACACGCGGGCGCTACTCTACTGCGCCCCTGTTTTCTCCTTGTTCTGCTTGTCCAACCACTCCCTCTTCGCCTGCCTCTTCATGTGCAGCACCTCTGACGACTGCCTCCCTTCTCTTTTCATGATCGCATCGTCTCTCCTCGTCCCCTGTGCAGCTGTTGAAGGTGCTCATTTTCGATGCTTTCCTCGGCACGTTGCAGTGCCGTTGTGTT
The DNA here is from genome assembly GCF_000227135.1 of Leishmania donovani. NCBI lineage: Eukaryota > Euglenozoa > Kinetoplastea > Trypanosomatida > Trypanosomatidae > Leishmania > Leishmania donovani. Next base: position 922,708 of record NC_018257.1, on the reverse strand, counting down.
TTCCCGTTTCTTCTCCGTTGTTGTTGTATGTGCCTCCCTTCTTGCCGCTGTTTTTTTTTTTTTTGCTTTATTGCTTTCCACTTTACCTTTTTTAAAGATGTCCAGCTCCTCTGTATGGCCTATCCCACTGCCGCCACCATCTCCTCCTTTTTTTTACCCGTTTCCTTTCTTTCACGCTTCTTTGTTCACCTTGTTATCCAAATATCGGCCTACCGTGTACCTCAATCGCCATTTTCATCACCATTACAATTATCATACCTTCTCTCTCCCCTCTCCTCCTCCTACTCCGCGCGCTTGCTTGCTTGCTTGCTTGCTTTCTCTTTCCCTTTCATATGTACTGCCTTCTCTGTCGCTGTTTGTGTGTTCGTGTGTGTGTGTGTTCTGCGGTAACATTCTGTAAGAGCGTGGTGAGCTATCAGGATGTGGGCGATGCAGTCCGATGGTGTCCGTTGTTTTTTTTTTCTTTCTGCGCCCCCCTTCTTCGTCGATGTTGTGTCGCTTCCTCCGCCTCGCTTGCTTCCTCATGTTTCATCACATTTTCCTTCATTATAGTCGTGTGTCGAAAACTAGTTGTCTTTGTTTTCGTTTGTTTTTGGGTATTTTCATGTTGTTGTGTGCGGGCGTTTTCTTTGCTTGCTCATCTCGTGTTGCGTCGAACCCCCGCCTCCCTCTCTTCCCCCTCATTTCGACATGCGATTAGCCTCTCACTGTCTCCGCCCACTTTCCCGTGTATGTCGCTACGCTTTTTGGCACTGGTACATGTTGGTTTTCTCTCTCCAGTTTTTTCCTTTTCATGTGTTGTGACCCGTGTGTATGAGGTGCGCTGACTCTTCATGAATTCCATGTCCTTCCCGTTTCTGTGATGTTTCCGTGTTTCCTTTAGTGTTGTTGCAACTCCTGCGCCTTTTTTCGCGATTTTCTTTTGCTCCCTCCACCCCCCCCTCTCTCTCGCTGTGCGTGTTTGAGTGCTCTCACCCCTCTTCGTGTTGTGGTGTGGCTCTTGTTTTTCTTTTTTCGTTTTCCTTTTGGTCTCTCCATCTCTACCCCTTTTGCATGCTCAGTGTTTTGGCTAGCACCGTCTCAGCTGTGTCGCTTGCCGCGGTGGGTGGGGGTAGAGCTCGAACAAGGTTCAGCTCATCATACTGCTGTTCTCGTCGAGCTTCTTCGCAACACCGCTCTCCCACCCCACCACACTAACAGCGCATAGAAGTATAGGGGGAGGGACGGATACACCTGCTAGGACTGAAGAGTAGAGAGGGAATCACACCACCTCCAAGAAAACGAGGCCAACATACATATATATATATATATAATGCGTGCACTGCGATGCTCGCGCCAAGGTACCTGCCAGCTCACGCGCCACGTTCTCGGTGCCCCACGCGTACGCTGGACCGGGTGAAATCCAGGCTGCGAACAAGTCCCTCGAGATATGAGGGAACCCAAACGACTAGAAGACACAAGGCTCTCTAGTGAAGAACGAAAAAAAAAACATAAAACAGGTTTAAACGAGCTAATCAGCTATTGAAGCGGCATGAATACCCTCTCCTCGGCGCATTGTGGTGTTTGAGAAGGGCGTGGCCCTAACGCTCGCATGCATCGTAGCCTTTCGCTCCCCTCTATCTCTCGTCAACACCTCTGCCGCCATTTTTCCTTTTCTGTCATGCACACCTCTGCTCGGCGCTGAATTGCCACCTATTCTGACCAAAAACATCATACTCTCCCCTCGAGATGAGCGGGCCCATCAATCATCATCTCTACCGCTCCCCCTATGAGAGCCCTTTTTCTTCATTCTGCGCCCCTCCTCCCCTCTTTTCCTCTTTCTGCTAGCGCTGATCACGACAACGAGCGTGTGTGTGTGTGTGTGTGTGTGTGGCGCTTCATCTAGAGACGCCGCGCGGATTCCGTCACTGTTTCTTACTTTGTGGTTGTTTCGATTGCACACGCCCACCCACCTGCAGCACACTTTGCCAGGCGTCTGTCTTCTGCGTGCCCGTTTCGATTTCGCTCTTGCTCTCTCCCCGTGAGCGTCGAATGTACATTTACGTATGCATTGTGTGAACGCACGCCGCCACGTCGCCCCCGTATTCGCTTCTCGTCCCCACCCCTTTCTCCGTAGAAGACAACCCTTACCGGAGAAAAGGGCGAGCGGCTTCCTTTGTTTGCTGTTGACCAGTGCTTTCTTGCGTGTATGCGTGTGCTTGTATGCTCCGTCTCTCTCTCCTCTCTTTGTGACCATCAGAGTAACGGAAAGGCTGTCACCCCCCTCATCTTACCCGTCTCTCAGCTAACGCGTCTGTCCGGTATCCTCTAGTCGATTGATTGCAGTGGCCCCCCATCCCCCTCTCTCCCTCTCTCATTGTTAAAGACACATAGATACGACCCCCTTTTTGTGTGTGTGTGCTCTTTCTCATCATACATATTTAGCCTGCCTTCTTGTTTTGTCTACGCCTCCTTTCTTCTATGTTGTGTGCTGAAGGAGTTAGGAGGCACTGAAATCTGCATCTCTCATTGGTTTATGGCAGGCGATCGAGAAAGACACGTCGCGGTATTCGTTGTTGTTTTCCCTTTTTGAACTTGTTTTTTCTCTCTCCACCACCGCCACAAACATCACCTCTCTTTTCCCTTTAGCCTTCGTCAGCAGCAACTGCAGACGTATTTTTGTCACACCTCATCTAAACCGCACAGTCACGCTCTCGGCCACCGTGTTCGTGGCTCCTGTCGCTCTTTTCGTCTTATCTTTGTTTTGTGTGCGTCTGTGTCTGCGACTGTGTGTGTGTGTGTTTGCGCGCTCCCTGCTGCCTCACCTCTTCTTTTTCTTTTGTGTTGTTTCGTGCTTGTTGGGCCCACTCCCCATGTCCCCCCCCCCCCACCCACCCTTCCCTTCCCTCCCCCGGTGCATATTTCACTCCATTGATCTATCGTTGTCGTCAAAGCAACGTCATCGCGCACTCCGCATTTGCTCTCGCCTCCATACACAACTCCCCGCCCATCACGTAGCGCTGCGCGTCTGACTGTCTGTCCGTCTAGGGTGGGCTGCTTTTTCACCCATCACTCTTCTGCTTCTCGACGATCGACGTGACTCTTCTTCCTTGTCGCTCTTTTCTTTTTCCGCCTTTTCTTTTTTCCCTCTTTTTGTTGTGTCGTGGGGCGTGGTGGCCGTCGCTTGTTTTTTTTTTTTTAGAGGTGGCTTGTCGGCCTCCGTTTTGTGTCTCGTTTGTTTCTGTTGTGGCGTTCTGTCTATGGTTTTCCCTCTGCTCGCTGTCCCTTGCGTGCACCCGGCTTCCTCCCCTTCTCTCCGTCCCTTCGCCTGTCTCTTTGGGGAGGCTTTCTATAGACTGTTTGATTACTTGTATATCTCTATCTGTCTGCACCGCTGCTCTGCTTCTGTACGGTGGCCTTTCTGTCTGTCTGTTCGTTTTGTTTGCTCACCGCGTCGTCTGCGCTGTCTCACTGCTCCATCTTCCCCTAAAAGCCCCTCCCCCTCCCCCTCCCCTTCCCCCAAAGACAAACCAACAACGATCATCAGCACTCTCGCCTCCCCCTTCCCCTACCCCCTACCCACCCCCAACACACAGACTCCCATACACAAGCCCAACAAAGGCGCCCCTGCAAGGCAATCATGTTCAAGAGCTCGCTAGCCACACACAGCAGCATCGACCATGATTTGTTTCCACTGCTGACGGTACGCAGCTGCGTGAGCGAAGCCGACGAGAGCAAGAATGGGCCGCGCTTCTGCGCTGAGGACAAGATGACCGGCGGCGCGTACGAGATTCGTAGCCGCAAGCTTGATTTGGAGGCGGAACAGCTCGTAGACGGCGTCGGTTGCCGAGGCACCCACCGAAACCTATCACCGAATGATCTTCGCGCCATTAGGCGGCAGCAGGAGCGGATCGACGCCCTTCTTACTGCCACCGCCCACTGCGCGGTGCCGCCGTGCGTGGCGCTGCCGATCGACGTGTACATTCAGGAGCAGCCGTCCACCGGTCACACCTACGTGGCAAGCGTGGACGCGTTCTCCGGGCTCTCACTGGGTGACATCATTCGCTCCGGCTGGGGCATGATGGAGGAGAGCGTGTTTCTAGAGATTCTCAACGCCGTGGAGGCATTCGGCTACGCGAGTGCCAGCCTGCCACCGCATGGAAATATTAGCTCCGACGCTATCAAGCAGCTGCTCATCGTGCGCGACGGTGCCTCCGAGGCGCGGCAGCCGTCGCGGTGGGTGGTGAGCGATTGGCTGCTGCTCAGCGACGACAGCGTTACCTCATTTGATCCACAGGCGTTTGTGGCTGACCTGGAGTGGGTGCTGCATTCCTCTTTTGCGCAGCTGCACATCTCGACGACCACCACGCAGGGGAGCACCTTCATGCCGGCGGCTCGAGTAGAGGAGCTCGTGACTGAGACCGTTGACCGCATTCGCGCTCATCTGCTCCACCAAGGCGCAGAGGCACACCACACTTCCTCTGCTGACGCCTTGGCCCAGCCGTCTGACGGGGGACCACAAACGGACATGAAGGCCTTTCATGCGCACCTCGATGCTTCTTCCTCCGGGGTAACTGATGTCGACGGCGCCAGTGCGAGGCAAACCTCGGCCAGCAACGAGGATGGCGTGCCAACCTCCTTCGATACCACTTACGAAAACACTGCCAACTGGGATTCCGGTGCCACAGGAAGTGCGCTTGAGTCTCAGGCTACTGCGCCGCCATCGTCGCCTCCGCGATCGGTCCCTGACCCTAGCACGACGACCGCGAGCACTGCTGCTGCTTCCTCGCTCAACACACTGCCAGCTGCCTCGCTGGTGAGCAACAAGAGCCAAGACTCGCGCGGCGCGGCGGATAAGCGCGACAGCGCAAAAGAGGCCTTCCGCGTCGCTCGACATATGTCTCTCAAAGACAAGGTGGCCTACCATCAAGCCGCGCTTCGCAGAGAGCAGCTTCTGGTGAACAGGCACCGTCGTAAGAACGCCCCGCTGCCGCCACGGCCCCAGCCGGTGTCGGTACATCTACAAAACGCGCGCCCTTTCCTCTCTCCGAGCGCCTCTGAGGAGGACGAGGAGTTCTACTACGATCCACCCGCGCTGACGTCTCCAATCGACGTAAAGCCGAGCGCTTACTTGATGCAGGGCCGCCGGTCCTCACCGAACAGGCGAGGCGCCGGCAGCGCTCGCAAGCTTCAGTCCCCACGCAGCGCTCGGACACTGAACGGCGAAGCGCGAACTCCGTGCGAACGCTCGCGATCGTCGACGACACCGCCGCCGTCGCAACGGTCGCAAGCAACCTCTCACGCCTCCGCGTCTTGTGACCAGCTGCGCGAGCGTCTCTTAGATGACGTGGTGAGCATAGCGGTGCTGAATCAACGCCGGAGGGCGGAGGACCATCTTCTGCAGCAGGAAGCGGAGCGCCGCCGACGAGAGCAGCGGCAGCAAGTGCTTTCTCTGTCCACACCGCCTCGCGGCGTTGCAGGCCAACGCCTTTCCACGCCAAACCTTTTGGACAATCCCGGAGCGTCCATCTCCTACCCTGCTGCTCCGAGCTCCCCTTCGGTAGAAGCAAAGGCTGCCGAGACCGGCGACAATCACCGGCGGGCCTCTCGACGACGGGGCACAGCGCCATGCGGCTCCGCCGCAAACGTGAGCCACGGCGGCAGTGCATCACCTTCAGGTTGTTGTCTGGTTCTGACGGCGGCACCCCATGACGCAGCTATGAACCGCTTTGGCGATGCAAGCAAGAGCCCTGAGCCAACGCCGCCGTCGCCACATTGGTGCCGTATTGTCCGCCCCACTTTCTGTGAAAACAAACCCGTTGTGAAGGCTGCGGCTGGCACACGGGTGGCACTGCCACGGGCATCTGCGCGTGGTGCAGCTAGCACCGCCGTCGCGAGCCGATTGCCACAGACGGCAGGCAAAACCACGGCGCCGTCACAGACAGTCTTGTACGGCCTCCGCACCGGCACGGCATCCACCATAGTGCGATCGGACGCGGCCAAAATGCCCGTTACCGCACGTGCCGCTGCGACGATGGGAGGGGTAGCGACCGCAGCCATGGCCAGAAATGGTAGCAATCTGAGCCGACAACTTGCTGCGGGCACCGTGCCTCGTTCTAGCCGTAGCACGACGACTGCTGGAAATCGAGCGGCTTGGGCTGTCGGACAGCAACAACGCTCTGCAAGGGCGAGGGCTGCCGCGCCGCTAGTGCAGAGAAACACTCGCGCCTCAACCTCATCGCCTCTGAGTTCCCCACGACAGAAGACGGCGCAGCAGTCGGCGGCGGCGCCCTGTGTGAAACCGCTGCCTTTTGCTTCCTTTCTTGGATGCCTGGCGTCTCCGCGTGAGGCACCAACGTTGATTGGTGCGAGCAGTCCGCCTCTTGCCAGCCGTGCTGCTGTAGGGCAGCTGGTACCCGCACGGAGAGCCGCCGCAACGACTTCCGGCTCGCTTTCGTACTCCAACGGCTCTACTCGAAAATACGTCATGGATGCAAAGTTTCAGGCGCTGCGGTGTCCCAACACTGCTCGCCCGCCCCCGACACAGCTGCGGCTTGCCACGTCCCCGCGGGTTTACCAACGCGTGTCGTCGACCGGAGTTCTCCGCTCGCCTCGCAATGGTGTTGGCGTCACGCCTCTTAGACAACCATCAGCAGCTACGCCAGCCACCGCACCTCAGTCCTCGTCGTCGATTCGCGAAGTGTCGCGTAGCGTGCTGCAAAAGCCAGCGAAGCTGGAAGCTGCCACACCTATAGCGCTGCGCACAACGCAGCCTCGGCTACCCGTTGCCGCCGACTCCGCGTCGGCGAAGGGCCGTGCATCCGTCAGTCGTAAACCATTACAGCGTCTCGTGCTGCAGAAAGGCTCTCCAGGTCTCTCGGCTAGACATGCCGACACCCTTGACACTCAGGCCACCGATCTGCCGCCGACTTCCGCGAACGAGGATAGCCTAACCTCACCGCACACCCCACCACCACCATCACCACCACCCCTGGCTTCTACTAATGCTGCTGCTGCTGCTGCAGGGGCTGTACGCCGGTTTACTTGCACGGATCCTCTGGCTCAAAGCAGTGTGGCCGAGGTTGAGAATCACGCGCCGCGAGGCAGGAATGCCGGAGGGTCGAGCCTGTCTCCTGGCAGCCGCTCAATGGAAGCGTCGGCTTTGGCGACTCAGAGGGAGAATAAAGGTAAGGCGCATGTGGCAGGGCCGTGCGCTGAGCCGCTGACGCTGGGTAGCGTGCGCCCGGTGAAGAAAGCGTCTCCAGGTATTCTGCTGCTGCGGCATCGAAGCTCCACCATGTAATACGAGCAGCATCTGGCAGAGGCAGAAAGCGTCCGTGCTGTGGCCACGTCTGCCCACCATAAACGGTGTATCTTTTTTTTTTCCTCACGGAGCGCAGGCGCACATCTCTCTGTTCCCTTCTCCACCCCTATTTGTGTCTGTGCGGTGCGTGTGTGTCTCTGTGTCCCGGCAAGTGGTTGTGTCCGTTGCATAGAAGAGAAAATGTCTGGCCGGCGCAGTTTGCTCCACTTCATGTCCGCCGCCATTCCAGTGCTTCCTTGTCCGCCACGGAGTGGTGTCCAAAGGCGAGCACAGGGTGCATCTGTACCTTTGCAAAGCCACGCGCACCATAAAGCGGAGCGAGCGAGGGCGGTATCGCCGCCGCTCTGAACCTGGTTCGAGCCGTGGCGGTTGAGTGGGAGAGTTGGGAAGGGCAGCGTGTGTGTGTGAGGGGGGGGGGCATGAAAGCGAATGAAGTGACGCAGGCGATCTTTTCAGGTCGTCCCGCCGCTTGTTTTTTTCTCCTTCCTTTCGGAGGCCGCTGCATGCGCTGATTCACCACCTCCTCAGTTTGAACGGCGCAGGCGAAAGGCATCTCGCAGTTTGGAACATTACGAGGAGCGCAGCTCGAGGGGGGGGGGGAGGCTAACTGCCATTGGCGTGCCGCTTCGCTTTCTTCTCCTTTGAAGGACCGCGGGCCAGAGGACGCAAGGCACCCTCTGCTGCTCCTCATATTGCCCTGCCCTCTCTCTCTTCTCGTTGGAAGACACTTTTCCTTTCCATCTTGCGTGCTTCTCTCTCACCGCGCAACAGCTCGATAAGGACTGCAGACCGCATCCAGGGACGGTGGCGTGGGTGTCTCCAGCGTGCCCGGAGCTGCTCCCAAGGAAAGGGGGAGAGTTGCGGCATCCACAGCAGCAGTGCTGTTTCGTGTCTCGTTATACAGCACGCACATGCTGGTGTGTGTGTGCGTGTGGCGCTGCACTTGCGACTCGCATCTCCGCCGCTACATCTGCTTGCGCTTCCTTCGAGCACATACTAGAAACACATCACAGGACACTTTACATACTCTTCATGGCCGCCTCCGATTCCGTGCTGGATGAGACAGCGTGGACTTCCGCGTGTGCAACGGGTACGGTGCTGGGGTGTGCGGTGGCGTTCTTCTGTGCGGCCATCGTGCAGCGGCTGACAAGCCGCCACGCGGCATCGAAAGAAGCGGTCGCGTCACCGCTATTGTCGCGACGAGATCGAGCCGCCAAGCTGCTGGAGGAGTTGCACAGGCAATCTGCTACTGCCGCTACTGGCCATGCACATGCGGCAGAAGGTGCGGCTTCCGACAAGGACAGCTGGAAGTCGGCAACGAGCGGCAGCTCCGACGAGAGCAGCGACACCATGGATGTAGACAGCGAGTACGAGCAGATGGAGGCGCTGCGGCTCAAGATGGTCTTCGTCGTGAGCAGCAGAGTGCAGCCGAAGATTACAGCACAGGAAGTGGCTGTGCTCACGGCGTCGGCCGGCGTCCAGTTAGTCGAGCTGCTCCAGCAGGAGACGAAGCTGAGCGCAGCTGTGAGCGTGCCAGCATCCGAGTCTTTGTGTGCAGCAGACTCACAGGATCATCAGCGCTGGCGCCATTGGTACCTGTGGTGGAACCGTATTGGCTGCGGCAAGATCACGCTAAAGTGCCCCGACAAGGACACGATGGAGCTCGTCGTGGCTACGGCACGAAAGCATCGACTGCCGATGGCGATGGCCCGGCGGTCAGAGACGGCTGTCACCGGAGGTGAGCAGGTCGAAATAGTGGCAAAACCCTCCGACGTTGTTGTAGTGGCGCTGGGTCCAGCCCCGTCGGATGTACTCGAACCGATCACTGGCTCGTTGAAGCTCTTTTCGTAATGGAATGCGCGCAGCTCGCTCTTTTGTAACGTCTGCCGTCGTCTCTGCGCTGGCACTCCGCTGACCTGTTTACACATAAAACTCTATCCTCCCTGGGTGGACGTGACGTTGTGCTACTCCATCATACGCTGATTATGGGCGTCTCATGCGACGGGAAAACAAAGGAAAATCTATTCTTCACGGTATTCGAGTAGAACTAGTCGCAGCGAATTCTGCGATGCGCAACTGCATGCACGCCACCAGTGGAAGCCAAGGCGTCGGTTGCTGGAGGTAGGGGGTCTTTGCGGGGCCTTTTCCTGCTCATTGCAGTACCCATCGAGGTGTCCAGCCACTGGATGTGGCGTGGTCTCGACACCTGCACACGCTTGTTTTTGCGCAGACTGACGTGCGACTGCACCTACACGGGCACCGTTGTGTACCAGCGCTGCTTAGGTGCAGTCGCCTCAATGTCCCGGGTTAGTGTCTCTGTGTTTCTCTGCGAGGCGCTAGCAACTCTTCTCCGTTTTTCCGACCTTCTACTTCTTTTTGGCTCCTTAACACAGTACAGCGCGCGAGCAGACTCCCTCCTCCTCGCCAAAACACACACACAGATACGCAATCTGTTCCTTGCTTCTTACCCAGTGCGCCCACGTACACAACCCAAACATCTATATATGTAGTAGATCTGGCCATATATATATATATATATATCTTCATGTGTGCGTGTGTGCCTTGCCGAGATCAAGTCCGTGAAATACCGTGAAAGAGGCCACTTAACCGTTTCATGAGTTGTTCAGTGTTTGTCTGTGCTGTGAAAGTTGCCTTGTGCATTTTTCTTTTTTTTGTGTGTGTGGGAGGGGGGCTCTTTGTACGCGCGGAGGCGCTTGAACCCTTAAAGGTTCTCATCGCTCGCGTCGCTACTCCCTCTCTCTACCGAGCCAAGGATCTTTTTTTTTTTCGCAGCACCCGCTTTTTCTTTTGTTCAGCCATGCAGCCGCGTAAGACGCACACCTCGCTTCATCTCCGCCAGGAGGCCGTTACGATACAATGGAATGCGGGGCAGGAAGGCGGCTCTGTTCTGCTTCTCAGTGGAAAAGTAGAGCTGTTTCGTAGTTCACTGACGCGCAACTTGCGCTACGCCTTTCCGGCGGAGGCGTGCATTGTGCTGGAGGCCTTTGGTGACGCCGTTGTGCAGATCGACGGAGACGCAATCACCGTGCAGACCCCGATAAGCGGTGCTCTCGATGAGATCCACGCGCTGCTAGACACTGCACGCGTGGATGCAATGCTGGCCATTGACGAGCGCAGCAAGAAATCCCTGTCCAGCTCCGAGGAGCTCAAAGACTCTTGGCAGGGCCCTCGTGTGCTTGTTGTCGGCGAGAACCAGTGGGAGAGGGAGGTGGTGTCGCGAGCACTGCTCAACCTCGCGGTTCGCCACGGTAGCCCGTACGGCATCTGCTACGTGGACGTGGATGTGGCGATGCCTATGGTGGGCTGTCCAGGTACGGTGTCGGCTGCGTTTGTGGAAGAACCGGTGACAGCTCCGGAGGACTTTTCTGTGATGATGCCGCTGACGTTTTTCCACGGCGCGGCCTCTGTCACGAGTGCGACGCGGAAGCGCTACTTGGATCTGTGCGTCTGTGCGGCGCAAGCGGCCACCTCGCTCGGGTTCGCCAACTCCAAGTTTGAAGCGGGCGGCTTCTTGATCCACTCCTTGTCCCCTTCCACCGACATTCAGCACGACGTGCTGAGCGACGTCCTCTCCATTTTCGCCGTCACGCACGTCGTCGTCACCGGCGCAGATTGGGAGCTGGAAAAGTTTCTGAACAACGCTGTCGTGGGCCGCACAGTGCACTTTGTGCGGCTGCCGAAGCTGGCGGGTGGGCAGTCGCCCAGCGCCGCCGGGGCGGAGCAGCGTCGGCGCGCGCAGTTGGAGCACTACTTTTTTGGCACCCCACGTACTCCTCTGATGCCGGTGCGCGGTGTGGCACGAATGTCGGAGTTGGTGCTCCTCCACGCGGAGACATTCGAGCCACTGAGCTGGAGAGAGGTGCCGGACCTGGGTCTTGCCGCGGTCGTCTGGGCCGACACGGCTGCGTCTGCCGTGGAGGCGAACGTCGCGGGGTTTGTCGCCTTGCTGGAGGTCGGAAAGCAGTTTGTCAGCTTCCTCGCTCCATCGGGTGGCGAGCTGCCCAAGCCGTTTTTGGTGGTCTCGCCGTCCCTGCACCTACCACGGGAACTGGTGATGCCCCTCCCGGTAACGTAGTGGGCAACCGGATACTGAGCGCACACGCGGAAGAGTGTCCCACGCATCTCGTGCGCCTGCGCCTGCCAGGAGCACAGACACAAGTGCCCCTATGACAGGCGCGGCTTGTGGCCCCAGCAACAACAAACGAACATCCCGTCAAACAGAAGAGTGCCACGCTTCAGCTCCTTTCGCTCTGCTGCGTTGCGGCTGCCCTCAGCGATGCGGAGGACTCGGCGCCACGCACACGGCTACGGACGCGCCTTTTGATGGGTGCCGTGCTTGAAGGATGTGGCCATCAAGCATAGCAGACGAAGCGGAGAAGCGAAGCAAAAGAGGATTTTTCCAAAAAAAAAAGGAGCGCTCGATGCCCTAATTGGTGCGGCACTGATTCCGCCGCGGAGACCTTTGCCAGGTCAAAAGCCGTGTCTTGTGTGCCCCCATCACGGGAGGAGCGCCTCCGTGCGTACCATCTGGAATTTGTTTTCTATCCACCTCCCACGCTCCGTCCCCGCCCCTTTCCCCCTCCTCTTGTTTCAGTCGCTGTCCGGCAAACGGGAAGTAGATTACCAATACGGGCCGTCACGCCCTTCTGCTGGCCACTCACACAACGACGCACGAGCGAGTAGCGGCCGCCCACTCGCGTTCTTTTCTCCCTCTCCTCCACCCTCCCTTCACTCTCTCCCCCCCCTCTCTGATAAACAGAAGTACGAAGAGACGAGTCTCAAAGACGACGCTTCAGACCCTCTCGCCCAAACATGCAGTCAGGTGCCCCGACGATAATGAGCGGCTTCCATCAAGCCGACGCAGGGACGTCCAGCACGCATTATTTGCCAAAAACCAGTTCTAATCTTGAAACTGTCCGACTGGCCTACGGTGCTTTTCTGCGGCTTTGCCTGCACTCCACCGTGTACTACGGCAGCCAGGGCTTTGTCGCGGAGAAGGTATTTGGCAACAAAGGCGCCATGATCATCTCGGAGCGCGAGGCGATGCGCTACGTCCTCTCCATGGGGGCCGAGGTGGGCATATCGGTGCTCCTCATGCCCGTCCGCTACCTAGCTGCCTCCACAACACCGCGCTTTATGCTGGACTACATGTTCACGCGTTGGTCGGATGTGCTGGCGCTGCTCGATCGCTTCAACCCTAGCACCTACGCCAGTTACGCCATATACGCCTTCGCAAGCTCGGACGACGAATGGAACTTCGACTTCTTCACCTGGCAGATTCCCTCGGTGCTGATGACGATCGGCAAGCTGATTGCGCGCCGGCGCCTTGTAGGGTCAGCACGGTGCCGCACAAAACGGGTCTTTGGCGTGCTGCTGTCACAGCTGATTTTGCGAGCGTACATGTCGACCTTTTCCGTGATGATTCCTGAGCAAGGCTCTGAGGCGGTGGTGGCGATATTGGTGACTGTTTTGGAGGGCATGGCAACTTCCTACCTGGCGCGGCACACGTGGCCGTTTCCGTGGGACGACGTTACGCACACTGCATCCACGAATACGACGAGCTCCTCTACCGCCATGGTGTCGGAGGGGGCGGACACGCCGCCGCGAGACCACAGCAGAAGCACAGAGAAACCATGCTATGACGCAGACTGGAAGTAGGGCGTGCGCTGACGGAGGCCGAGGGAGAGGCGAATGCGAGGGGTGGGGGTGGGGAACCGGAAAACGGGGGAGGCATACAAAAGGCTCACGCAGCTCCCCTCCATGCCGTTGCAGTAGTGCCTCGCTAAAGTGGATCGCACAGCCCGTTGTCTACCCTTTCGTTGTCACCAGGTCATAGCAGTTAAACGTGCTATTCGAAAGGGATAGAAAAGACAGCGTATGCAGTTGACTCTACACGGGTTGCGCTCTCTGGCTCGGGGCTCACGGTTTGTTGTTGCTCGCGGTGATGGCTTTGCGCCTGGTGTTTCTTCTTTTTTTTCCCCCTTCTCCGCTTCGCTTTTTCTCTCCGTTCTCGTTCCTGTTATTCCATGTGCGCCTCTGATCTCCGTTGTCTTGCTCGCCTCTTTCTTCTTCGTTTGTGTGTGCGTGTTTTGCTTGCTGGCTTGTGTGTCGCCCCCTTTCTTTTCTGCTTCCACTATGCTTTTTGTATGTGTTCGCGCACGTGAAGCTGCGCTCGTGTCTGAGATGAAGGCGATGCGCTTTGTTTGGATGCTGTAGCTGCCGCTGTGGTTGCTGCGCCACGCAAATCGAGGGCTTGCCGCTGCGTGAGGCCGCGTTGATGCGCTGTAGACGCGAGCGGAGTGAAGGAGAGCTGGTTGGTTGGGCTTCTTCCCCACCCACCTGACACTTATGTAAACGCAGGGCAGATGCAGATGTCAGCAGGCGTTGATGCTCTTCCTCGCCATATAATCTGCACCAACAGCAAAAAGAAAAAAGAAACCCAGCCACAAAACCACTTTCTCGCTTGCCCCTCCCCCCCCGCTCTGCACATACACACACACACACACTCACGCAAACACAGCTACTCATGGGTTGCTCTTGTGAGGCCAAGTATCCCTCTGCTCCCTTTTTCTAGTTGGTCGTGTTGTGCGTGTGGGTCTCGCTCTCTCTCTCTCTCGGTGCGTGCCCGCTCGTATGTGTATCTGTGTGTGTGGGTGGAGGTGCTCGTCGTGGTTGCTTTTGTTGGCATAGTGGCGCACGCACTCACCTTCTGTGCGTGCGTGTATGGGCGTTCACTGGAGTTTTTTTTTTATTTGGTTGTCTTTCTTTGTTTGCTTCTTGCGGGTGTTCGCTTCTGCGTCCGTGCTCGTCTTCTTCCCTTGCCGCTTGTTGTTCGTTTCGTCTGCGGCACTTTCCTCTGCCCGGCTCCTCAACCGCTTTTTTTTAAATTTCGGTTGGTCACCCGCTTCACTCCTGCGCGAGGCCTTTGACTACTTCGAGTGTGAGCTGCTCTTGCTCTCGCCGCGTAGTAGGCGAACACTGTGTGCCGTGGTCTCTGCGTGGGATAGGGAGATGCCAAGTGTGTGATGCTGCCACCAGTACGGACGGCCACTGGAAACAAAGCGCAGTAGTTCAAGGACGAGGGGTGGCCGGTGCAACTGCTGAGAGCCGGGGGGATGGAGGGCGCGCGCTGCCAGCGGTGAAAATGTAGGTTTGGCCGTGATCGCACCACGAGCAGACCCACCCGGGCGGGACGCAAAAAAGGACCTTCGCGGCACACGCGTTTTGGCGGCTCTTTACTTTTTGGAGGAAACCACAAACAAACGACGCAAAACGAAAAAAAAAGCAAAGAGGAGCCGTCCGTGGGGCAGCTGTGTTGATCGCTTTCATGGAGAAGCAAGCATCCCCTAAAACGCAGATGGATGATTGATGGAAAAGACGAGGACTCACGTCCGCGTCGGGAGCAATCGCTGTAACTGCACGAAAAGAAAAGGAACTGACAGCGCACATAGTGTGTGTGTGTGTGTTCGGCACCCGCACACCGCACGATACGGTCGGGGGATGGAGCGGCGGCCTTGTCTTGCACGTACGGTGTTGGGGAAGCGAGGAGAGGTGCATACAAATGATCCAACGAGTGGTGCCGCAATGGAAATACCCAGTGCAGTCTGCGCGGCGAGATCGTAGCAGCAGTGCGTGAAGCCGAGACGCTACTCGTTTCTTTTTGCTCCATGCGTCCATGCCCCCTCTGCGCTCTCTCTCCCTCTGCCCTTCGGTGATTACACTGTGAGTGGACTTACCCGTTCTCATTGCAGTTAATGTGGCTACTGTTGCGTGTACTTTTCGTCTTCTCTCTTCCTATTTCTGCCTTTGGTACTCCACGACGTGCCCTCTGCTGCACTTGATGCGGTGATAAACGTTATTCTCTCACCCGCTCTCCGGCTTTCCGTCATGCAGGCTCTGTGGAGAACCACCGTAGATACATTCCTGGACTCGCTGACCCGACACCGCCACCTCCCTTCACTCCCTTAGAAACGCATAGAAAAGCGAGTTTTGCTTTTGCGTGCGTAAGGGGGCGCGCGCTTAGGTGCCCATCTTCGTGTAGGGGAGAGGCTGCTGGGCGTTTTTCCTTGATTTTTACGCGGACGGTTGCAGCTGCTTGTGATGCGCACACGTATACGCATACAGCATCTCTCTTTTCTCACGCGTGCACTTGGCCATCATCGCATTTTTTACCGGTTGGAAGCCTCACACCGGGGGACTAGGGGTGCCGGGGAGGGGGCGGCAGACCTTGGTCACACATTCTCATGTACAGTGGGAACTTCTCTTGAAGCGTAATCTTTTTTTTTTCGTTGCCTTTGAACGCCATTCAACGTTGCTGGGCGGCATCACAGACGTGGTGGATGGGTTACTCACCCTTTTGGAACGCATACACGCTCAGACATACGTGGAAAAGAAACGCCGGCGGTGGAGACGCCGTTCTTGCTTTCATTTGATTTCTCTTTTAGTATTCGTTGGGGACATTTTCTTTTTTCTCTTGTTTCTTCTGCTGCGGTTGTTTTGCTTCGCTGATTCCAAGCCGTTGGTCCCCCTCTCCCGCCCGATAAAACTACATACACCGCCTACTCGCGCGCGCATCGGGACACAACAGAAAGGGAACGCACACACACACACACACAGACAGACACACACAAGACGCACAGAAGAAAAAGAGAGCGGAGGCGCGGCACCGATTGCAGCAGCATGGCCTCGTCCATCACGCCGGTAGCCTTGCCGAGCAGCGCTCTCCTCAATCCCAAGGAGGCGGCTGCGTTTTACGAGTCCGTGTGCCGTAGCGAAGGCGTCTTTATCCAGTCGACGTTCCTCAAGCAGCTGCTGCTCGGCTCCGTGATCATCCAGTTTGAAAATGGCTACCTTGGCGAGAGTGGGGTGGGCCCCATCATTCGAACCCTTCAGTGCACACCACTTCGTGCTCTGCTCCTCGCAAAATGTGCCTTGAGTACGGAGGACATGAAGATAGTGTGTGCCGGCCTTGCGCAGCACCCGCAGCTGGAGAAGATCGACATCCGTGGTGTTCCCTTGACCATCGGCGGGGCCAAGGAACTGCTGCACCTCGTGACGCATAACACGCGCATTACAGAGGTGCTGATGGACGAGTCGGTGCCAAAGTACGTTGCCATTCAGCAGCAATGCAACCGCCACGCCGAGGCCACGCACCAAATCAGCGAGTGTATGATCTGCGGAGCGGCTGTGTCGTCCAAGGCGGGAACGTCGTGCGAGACGCTGGTCACTCGCTTGCTGCTCGAGTACTTGATGCCCGCCTCAAAGTCTGTGAGCGTCGCGGGTTTGCGAGTGCTGTGCGGTGCTTGGCAGGAGTGCCTCAATCGCAATAAGGGCATTCTAGCGGTCTGCGCTGGCCTATGTGCAGAGTCGCTCGCGGAGGACTTGTGCCGCTGCGTGTCCAGCGTCACCAAGGCCCTCGTGATGCACAAGCCCTACAATGCGCCGAACCTCGTCTTTCTCCGCGCCTACCTCACCCGCGAGCATATGCGACTGCAGGCGGAGGTGGAGGCGGAGCAGGCCCCGCAGCCTGAGCACGGCTCTGCCCCCTCGCCGTCTCTGCTAGTCCCTGGGCCGGTGGATGCTGTGCTGGAGGAGCGATGGCGTACCAAACGTGCTCGCATCGATATCGATGCCTTCTTCCAGGACGACAACCCCCTCTGTCTCCCTCGCTGCACCGTGTGTGGTTGCCCAGCCGAATGCTCCCAGGACGGCCCTACGTGGCTGCTACGCGTGTTACAGAAGGACATCACAGAACATGGGGCCGTGGTTACACCGGTCGCGCTCGTGCGGCTCTGGCGTCTTTTCGGGCTCTACGCGAACCTGCAGCCGTGCTCGCGACGTTGCGTGCGTCACCTGG
This sequence comes from Leishmania donovani, assembly GCF_000227135.1. Classification (NCBI taxonomy): domain Eukaryota; phylum Euglenozoa; class Kinetoplastea; order Trypanosomatida; family Trypanosomatidae; genus Leishmania; species Leishmania donovani. Next base: position 905,528 of record NC_018257.1, on the reverse strand, counting down.
TGCGTTACGGCTTGTACGGCTACGGCGGTGTGAACTGCAGCTACGCCAGCGGCTACCCGCCACTCTCGAGCGCAGCAGGCGGCCACGCCGCGCTCCAGCGACTTCCTCTCGTCAACTTCAGCGTTGTGGACATCGAGCGGGAGGTGGTCGAGGACGTCTGTGGCGGGGAGCTCAACTGCGCCTTGACCGTGGCAAGTGCACTGGCGGACGAGGAAGCGGCTCCCATGGATCCCTATCTTCTCTTTGCGATTGGTCGGCAGCTGCGCCGACAGTCGGTGCGCACCATTGGCATGGATCTGGCCAGCGCCTGCGAGGCGGCACGGTTGGTCGGCTGTCTGCCTGTCAGCGAGGCGCCGTTCAAGTACCGTGGGCGCAACAGCACCGCCGAAGCCCCACCGCGAGACCTTGTCGCGGACTGGGCCACGTGGAGCAGCAGTAGCGGTGAGGCCACGGTGCGGAAGTGGCTCCACCGCGCCTTTGCTCACCGGCGGCAGCGGGTCTGCGTGGTGGATGGCCCGCATCGCGATCTCTTCGATAACATACGCGCGGCGCTATGGACGCTGCGGCGGCAGGCACGCTCTATCTTGGTGACCGTGAAGTTTGTCGTGGCGTGGCTGTCGCTGCCGAACGGGGTCATAGCGCCTGATACGTCGGTCCACAAGCACGGCTTCTACACAACGGCAAAGGTAATCGGGCAGATCACGCTCCACAGTACGGTGTACATCATTCTCCAGTTCCCGTTCGGCATCCATGTCGGGTACAAGGGCTTCTTCTACCTTCCCAAGACCGTCTTTCTGCAGATCGTCCGAGGGCTGGCCTTTGTCTTTCTGGACACTGTGGGGATAGAGTATCGCTCAGCCGGTCGAGCTGCGTGCGTGCACGGCTACGAGTTGGTTGGACGCCCCGTCGGCGCCACATCGCCGGACGCGCTTGCCCTTCTGCGACGGCTGCTGATGTGCTTAATGGTGTTGGGACTGGAGCAGAGACAGGCTGCCGTCACAGTGTGGGGCGCCGCGCTTGGGTCGTGCGACGTGAAGGAAATGCGACGCCTCTTGAGCCACGAGCATCTGCCGGCGCCGCTGCGGTTTTTGCGCAGCTTATTAGAGGCGAGGCAGGTGGCGATGGCGGCGCCTGACCTCTCAGACTGCCGCCCCGGCATGGGACGGCGACGCCAGGGTCATGCAACGGCGTCGCGCACGTACTGGGAGCGAGTGCTGCTCTTCAGCCGCTTCCCGTCTCAGCTCCTGTTCTTCTTTAGTGAGCTCATCGGCACTCGGGAATGCTTCGATTGGCTACAAGAGGCGCTACGCGCCGCATCGGCCGTGCTCACGACCGCAAAGGACGGCGGTACATCAGACCAAGCGGCACTGAGCTTGAGTACGGTGAAGCAGGGGGCTGATCTCATGTCCCACCCACTCACCTCCACTGCTGAACGCCAGTGGATCGTGACACTCCCAGCCCCGTCGCAGGTGGTCACCATGGTTCGCGTTCCGGAGTTTTCTCTGCAGCTCGATAGCACCCCGACAGGCGTCGCGGCAAGGCGGTCGACATCGGCGTCGCAGCAGCGCAGGAGCGTGAGGCGCGAGCAGATGATATCGATGGCCCCCAAGCATGCCGCGGCCAAGACCCCGAGTCCGCCGTCCGCTCTGCCGTTGGGCGAGAGAAGAAGAAAGACGCTGAGGCAGTCTGCTGTGACCAGCTCGGCGCCGAAAGGATCGCTGAGGGCGAAGTCTGCCGAGAGCCAAGCGTCGGAGGAGGGGATGAGCACCACTAACGCGGCTTCCACGGCCTTGCGGACGGAGAGCCGGCCCTCGTTTCCATTTGACCAGAACCTTCAGCATCAGCTTCATCGGAAGTGGGCGGGCGAAAGGGCAAAGCGGCAGGAGTCCCTTCAAGCAGCGTCGTCGGTTGGGATTCTCGAGTTTCTACGTGCTCTTCGCCAGCCCAGATCGGCTGTGAAGCAACTGAGAAGGGGTTCAAACAGCGCATTGCAGAGGATGCACGCAGATGACATGCACGCTCTCGACGCTTCGAATTGCGGTGACGCGCCCGCGGCGATTCCGGGACGACTTTTGGGCAAGCCGTGGCTGGTGTTGCCGTTTCCGGGGAGTACCGGCAACAGCAACAACACCGCTACTTCCTCCTCGTCACCCGTATCCGACATACTGCTCCTGTTCATTGGTGATACTGTGAGCGCCTACAGTCAGTGTGAGTCCAGACTCCTCTGTGGTCCAGTCGCAATGTGTGACGATCCTTTGCTAGTAGATTTTCCTTTCCGCACGGGTGTTGACGCGGCGGTAGCGCACCCGACTGAGCCTCACCTCGCCTTCTTCTTCTCCGGGAGAGAGTGGCTGCTGTTTGATTTCTACCTGGCCGAGTGCGTGGACGGTCCCTACGCGACGAGCAGCCACGGCCAATTCCGTCGGCTGCCGTCCATCTTTCATGATAGGGTGGATGGCGTTGTGCACATCCCTCATACGCAGCTGCTCGTCTTCTTCCGTGACTACTGCTACGTTGTCTTCGATACGTCCACACGGCACTGCGTCGGTGGCATGGGCTTTCTCGACCCGCCGTCGAGGGAGACCGTTGGCCCAGGTGGCCCACCTGTGTTAGCGGGGCACAACTCCTCCTCCATGCCGCCCGCGCTAATGGACCTGATCCGGACTCTGCAGCAAACAACCGCAGCGTCGCAAAATGCCAAGTCCGCACAAATGCAGCGAGACAAGTCAAGCGATGTGGACAGTGACGCAGACGACGACGCGGCGCGGGCGATGGCCGGTCCAAGCAGCATCGGAACGACAGCGCTGCCGCTCCTGCTTTCCGTGCAGCTCCAGGGACTTCTGGGGACAGCACCCATGACGGCCTTCTGCATTCGGAGTGCCGACTCTGAGAAGAGCACAGAGGCCTGCTATGTGGTGAGTCGCACCGGCGCCGTGATACCAGTGTGCTGGCAGCCCCTGGAGGACGTTGCGTCGGAAGCTGAAACGCAGGAGAGCGGCGCGGGTGTGCGTCCTGAGCGGCAGCGCCGCTGGCTTCTGAATGTACAGGAGCACTCATCTCCCACTACAGAGACGCCCCTGCGGAACCTGCCGCTTCTCTTTCGGCAGTTCACCACAGCGGCGCTCGCGGGCTTGTGTAAGCTGGCCGTTGAGACAGAATGCACGCTTACGCACCCATGCACCGTCTCGGCTGCTTCCTCGCCACAGCTGAGCGTCTTTGATCCTGAGAGGCAGGTGCAAACCAGTAACGTATCCCCGCTCGCCGCCGTGGCCCCGCATGACGCAGGCACAGAGAGAAACAGTGCCACTGCCAACACCTCTTCAGGAGCGCCATACTCGCCTGAGGGCAGCTGTGGAAAGCCACTCTCGACCAGTCCCTTGACAAGAATTACTTCCTCGCTGATTGCGACAGATCTGGGAGAGCGGGTGCCGCTGGCGCTATCGCGCTGCTGGTCAGCGCAGGAAACTGGCATCGAGTTTACGGGGAACTCGACCTGGCACGACGAAGTCTTCTTTTACGGCGACGCAGAGGAGCCGCAGCGGCCGCGTGCGTCTGAGATATCGGATAGTCTCGCTGCCGAAGGCCAGTCGTCGCCACCGCCGCCGCAGCAGGAGGCTTCTGGGGGCGCCGCAGACGTGGACGGTGTGCAACGGGTATCCTTCATTGAATATGACCTCGGCGCCTCCGCTCCGCCGCGCATCTTCACGGCACTTTTGCTGGTCCTCGACACCTCCGCGCTTCCTTCGTCACTTTTGCAGCTCTCCTCCTTGGTGGCCTCCGTGGACAGCAGCACCGATGGCACGATGTACTTTTCCCAGGCTCTTGTTCGAATCACGAGTCCGGTGGTAGCGGCGCGATGGGGTAGCGGCGCCGGGTCTGTGACTTTCTCTGCCGCGCGCTTTTGGAGGCTGCGATTCCGCACGCCGGTGCCGGCCTGTCTCGGTGTTGTTCGTCTCTTCTGGATGGAGACGGCCCCGGGCAGCTTCGCAGAAACGCAGCTGCCCGCGCCCACGGTGCTCTCGCCGTGCATACCGGTAACGCTCACGGCGCCACCGCTACCGCGGGAGCCCAGCGCCGGTGATGGCGATGTCGCAGCCGCGCAGCCGTCGTCTCACAGCGGCAGAGCCGCCACCGGCGATCCCCTCATCATTGAAGCAGAGGAGCTGTTCCAAGCATCGAGGAAGCTGATCTCAAGCGACAATTTTCACCCCGTGTTCGCCGATGACCCGAGTCGCAGCGGCGCCGGCTGGTTCGTCCCGCACGCGGTGATGCCGGTGCTCGTGAGCTCCTCCATTTCTACATGTGTCTTCGTATGCGCTTCCTCCATACTGCAGCTGGGTTGGGCCCACCAGGGCGCAAGCAGTGCTTCACCACAAGCAGAGGCACAGCCCATGGTGCGCCGCACGGGTTTCCGCGACATACCCTACCCTTTTGTGCTTGGCTGGGACGCAGTCTTTTACGTCGCTCCACGCAAGCACCCAGGCAGGGTCGCCCTACTCCGCGGTGATTGGATGCTGCTGTGGGACCTTCACGAGCAGCGACCCCTTAGCGACGTGCTGCTGTGGCGCACCTCGGCACTGCTGGGCAAACTAGGGTCGCTGCCCATCGCCACCGTCATCGCTGTCATCAATTGCTGGTCTAGCGAGGAGGGAGACGCGGTGATCGGTATATTTCACGTCGCGTCTTCGCTAGAGGAACGGGAGGTGAAGTACGTGGAGTTTGATCTGGAAACAGGTGCGGTGCTTGATCTCCCAGTGCTACTGGCCGCATGTTTGACGAATCGCTTCCGTGCACCGCCGCCGCCCCCTGGCAGCACTCTTCATACAGTCTTGTGTACACCAAGCTCGCCGTCGACGTGGTACATGTTTTGGGATCGCAGCGTGCAAAGAGTTTCCAGGGCCGAACTCATGGCCGAGAACGGCAATGGCGGTGATGATGGTGTAGCTGCTGCCGACCCGCTGTCCGAGTCGCGTCTCTTCTATTCGGTGCCGCTCTACCTGAGCGAGTGGGGCCAGCCGCAACACCACTGTAGCGTGTTGCTCGATGTGCCGCAGCTCCTGAAAGACGCGCAAGGGGAGTCGGGCGACGACCTCATGATCACCGGCATGCAACTCTACAGCGCCGGCGGCCGGGCTGGTGAGAGGACGTGCTGGCAAGTGCAGTGCAGCGAGAACGGCGGGGGCGAGTGGAAGGATGTGGCAATGCACTACCAAGCCGCTGGGGGCCGTGTGTGCGGCGACACGCTATGGACGCCAACTGACGCCTGCGCGCTGAGCAAGTGCCCGTACTGGCGGCTGTCGCGTGTGGCGTCCTCGCAAGATCCAAATGCTGCCTTCGCTGCTATGCCGTCGTCGACTGCGTCGGAGTCTGCGGTGGCTCAATCATACTCGCAGCTGCGCTTGCTTACCGTGCCACGACGGCGCTGTCGCCAGCTGCCGACGCGCATTTCGGGCGACGCAGCAACAACACCAGTGGCAGACATCAATTCCTTCTTCTCCCAACGCGCTACAGGAGTCGTGACGCTGTCGTTGCAGCCGTGTGCCTCGGCCACGGCCACTCCCTTGAGCCCTTCGCCTGACGGTGTTACGTACGAGCTGATGTGGGACTACGGATCGTCACCGGTGGCGTTGTGCAGCGTTGCCTTCGAGCCTCGCGATACATCGCCGTTCACCGTTCAGTGCACGTGGACGATGTGGCACAGTAGCACGGCTGCCGGGCCGGGCATCTGCTCCGCCACGACGACAAAGCTGATCCGCGGTAGCGACACTTGCGGGAGGTGCACACTTTCCTGGCTGCCAGATGGCCCCTATCGCTACTGGCGCCTGCAGTGTGAATGGAGGACGATAGCGGGTGCCGCCTCCGGTGATTGCCCCCCGTCCTCTCTCATCATCTCGTCTTTCAGCGCACACGAGTACGACGGCCCCCTTATTACCGTGTACAACGCCGACGGCGGCTGCCTGAGAGCGACACCACTGTTGTGGCCGATGGCAGATCGTGCGACTACGTCGCCATATCAGCTGCAGTGTGTCGCCAACAGCGTTATCCAGCTAATGAACGTCCCGCTGGGCCTGACGCTCTGGGAGACAGAGTTCTTTGGGGAAAGGGGCAGCTGCACGGCTCGCATCGCCGTGGAGTCTACCAACGACGCAAGACAATGGTATATCGCAGCTGAGACGACGATTTGCACGGCAATGGCGACTGCGTCAAGACCGCAGCTGTGCTCGCTCTCGTGGCCGAGCTGCGGAGCACATGTCCTCTGGCGTCTGCGCGTGCTTGAATCATCCGCTGACGTGACGCTGCACTTGACGCGTGTGCGGCTCGGCCACCGCCCGACAGCCAGCCACATCTCCATCTTTGTGCCCCAGCCCACGACGAGTAATCCAAGCTCTGCAGCGACAGCAGCCGCGACCGTCGGAGCCTTGCACAGGAACTTGTCCGTCACGGCTGTGGCGGAAGCACCAGTCGAGCACGCATCCGTCTCGATGCTGAGGTTGACGCGTCCTCAGCGCATGGTGCGGGTGCGCGCCACGCTTCCGAGCAGCGCCGCCCGCTACCACGTAGAGTACCTGGGCCTTGATGGGACTTCGTGGCTTTTCGCAGCCGTGATGGATAGTGGCTGTGCAGATGCACTGTACAGCGCCTACTCGTCGAACAGTTTTTCCGCGGTTGTGGCGTCCGTCTCGTGGGATGGCACCCTTGTTTCCCCCAGTACCCACTGGCGCCTTCGCCCGGTGAATGAAACCTCTCTCGATCAGCCGCAGGGTGTGGAGTGGTTCGAGCACAGCAGTGAGTATGCGGAGCTGGTCGACACAGCAGAGATACCAGGCATGATCGTGAGCACTAGCGGGTTCACGGAGGTACATCTTCCAAGCATGCTGAGCGGCAGCGCACCGCACCGCAGGACAACGGAGGAATCCACGGCGCGCATAGCTCCCCCGATGCCGGTGCTGCAGTGCGCCGCGCAGAGTCTGCAGAGCTCAGACACGGCGCAAGATTCGACGCCGAGTGCGGTGACGTGGTCCTTTCTCTCTCCGGTGATGTTTGACCAGGTTCTGCTGTTCGTTCAGTACACCGTAGACAAACCTGTCGCGCCCGCTGTCGCGGAGGCACTTGGAGAGGAGAGTGGCGGCTCCGCGTCAGCAGACGCGGAGGCGCCAGCGCCAGCGCCGCCAGCACCGCAGGTGTCCGCGAATCAGCCGCTTCAGCAGGTACTCGTAGAGACAAGCGATAATGGGCAGGATTACGTCGCCGTTGCCGAAACCGTGCTGCGCCTGTGCGACCAAACCGTCTCGCTTCGCTGGGTGGAGGTGCCTAAGGCGGCCTTTTGGCGGCTTCGCTTTACCCGACGAGTGGTGCCGCCGGAAGCGTTGCCAGGAGAGGCGCCACTGCCGGTGGACAAGCCATTCACCTTCACTCTTAGCTTGTACGCAGCACGGTGGCTGATTCGACGTGGTGGCCACGCTCTTCTTGCGCAGGTTGCGAAGCCAACACCGGGGCACTACACCAACACCATCTTCCGCTCATGGATCTCTGAAGCCTTCAGTCGTGAAGGTGCTTTTATGCAGTCGTGCCTGCATGCGTTTGAGGAATACACGCGCGCGCAGAATCAACCGCGGCAGACGGACGCCATAAGCCGACTAGGGCAGGTGGCAGGCACTGTGCAGAAGATGAAGCAGATGTACCAGTCCTTTCTGCAGAAGGCCGCAAAGGAGGCTGGGAGCTACATGCGGCTGGGCGGCGAGGAGGCTGCGCAGGAGGCAGACGGCAGAAGCTCGCGCGCGGTAGCCCCTCTGTTGCCACCTTCAATTCCTGCTGAAGTTTCGGAGTGGCTCTCGAAGGAGCATCTCTCGTCGGATATCATCTACCTTCTCGTGGCCTCGACGACAGCCACGTCGATCGGCGGCCCGCATGTGCTACACCTCGCCGAGCTTCTGAATCATCCGCTGGCGTTCCGGCAGGCGCTGCAGTTCACGAAGCGGACAACGTCCTGGTTCTATCCGTGTCTGGAAGCCGTCGGCCCCCTCGCGGAGGACTGGTACGGCTTCCCGGCTTCTAGGGTGTGCGCTTCTCTTTCCGTGTTCTGGAGTCTCTCCACTCTGCTCCAGCGTCAGCTTGGCGCGCTCCTCTCCACGGCGGACGCGATCACACCGCTGAGTGAACACGTCGCAAGCCCGCTCGTTGTCGTTCGCGTCACTGAATCCAACTGGGACCCAATCCACCACTTTCCGACCGTGGCACCGCTCCTCTACGCCGTTGGTTTCCACGAACGACCCTTTACGATGGCCTTCGCAATCAACGACATCGTTTTCACGCCGCCGTATGCCATGGGCGTCCCCAGCACCCGTGACTCACAGCCTCTTGTGAGCCCGTACCCTTACATGATCGCCGCGGGTGTCAACTTTGTGCAGCAATGCCCGCTGGCGTGCTGCCCGGCCCCAGTGATGGATGTGCTGCGCTACATCCTTCCGGCAAGCGCCTTCGTGGTGGATGCAAGAGGGAACGCGATTGTGCTGACCACATTGGTGCTGACTGTCGGCTCTCTTCGCGCGGGCAGCGGAGTCGGCGGCGAGGAGCGCAGCGCGGTGCTGCGCTTCACCGTGTCCGGTAATGGTGTCAACTTTGGTCTCACTGGCCTCGTCATGGAATCGATCGAGTTCGAGGTGTTGATGCTAAGCGCCGATGGCGTCTCCGCGGACCGCGACGCACCTGCGGAGCAGCGCTTCCATCAGATGAACTTTGTCTCTCATGGAGCACGCTTTGTAGGCGGCGCTGGTGCCTTGGCGGGAGGACGGCCAGTGGCACAGCCGGAGAATGATGTGTCAACCCCTGAAGTGGAACTTCCTTTGAGTTTGATGGGTGCCGTGGATAGCGACGGGCTGCCCTTGGTTAGCCTCCGCGGCGATTTCGGAAACGCTCGCTTTGCCACGGTTGCGGAGCTCCCTGGCGCCGTAGTGACTCACCTGCAGTTCACAACCATCTGCCATGTGGAAGGCTCCGTACCCGTGGTGGACGCATCCTCGACTGGAGGCGGAGAAGGCGACAGCAACGTCGCGCATTGGGTCTTTGCGCCGCTGGAGGGCGAGGGACAGGTGCTCCTCCCGGGGGTGTTGTGCAGCTGCAACTGTGCCTGCACGGTCGACACCACGTGGGGAGAAAGTGAATTACCGGTGCGACTGAGTAGCTTTCACATCGCGGTGGATCGCTGCGCTGTCGAGGATCTGGAGGCGATCTTTCGCGCGTGCAGGGGCGACGAGCGAGACCTCGGCCAGGAGCTGTTTTTGTCGGCAAGGCGGGACGCCACGGCGTATGATGTGGGTGGGTTGCGTATTGAAGTGGCTGCCTCATTGCGCGTGTTGACGGGCCACGTCGTAGATGACCGAGTGCGCTTGTCACTGAAGGGCATGGCGGTCCTGAGTCTGGAGAACACGGCTATACCTGATGCGACGCTCGAGATGGACTGTGAGGCCGGCTTCATCGCTCTGACGGCGCGGTGCGTGCACTCGCTCGTGGTTGGCGCCATTCTCGTAGAGGGATGTACGGAGAAGCCCATCTTGATGCAGCTTCTCCGCCCAGTCGGTGTGCCTCGGGGTATTGGTGAGAGGACAGACCAGGGCTCAGCCCCCGCTTCGGCAATCCGTTTCTTGGTGTGTGGCTACGGTCGCCTCTTCAGCGCCCATCACATGGCGCAGGTGACGCTCGAATTGTCGCAAAGCACGGAGCGGTTCAACTCCGTGACTTTAGTCGCCGCGTCTTTGCGCCACGTCGGCCTCGCCGTTACTCTCCAGGATTGTGTTGTGTCGGAAGTGTGGCGCTTCGCTCAGATGACCATCAATGAGCGTGCTCTACGAGGCGTAATTGAGCGTGACATGGGTGGTGTGCCGATCATTGCGGCGATGCAGGCTCACCAAATCCCGTTGGCACTCTCTATCGCCTCGATAGCCCCAGAGCCGTACGACCTTGTGGCGCAGCGCCTGTCGTGCCGCGTGAAGGGTCTGCTCTATGGCACATGCTTTGACGTGGTCACCTCTGTTGTCGCGCCTGACGACTCCGACGACCTGTGGTCCCTTCTTGGGGCCCAGTGCATCCCTGCAATGCTCGAGCAGTGCGAAGCAAATCTGTGGGCCTCCTATGCTAACGTTATTGGGCTGCGCGAGACCAGCAGTGGCTGCCGCCCCGACACGGACGCCACTGTATAGAACGAGTGTTGTGAGACTGCATTTCCGTTGCAGGATTCTTCCTGGTCTGTTAGTCGTTTGTTTCCTTGGCTGTACTTGGCTCTCGCACGTCTTTGTGAGGGGATGTACTTGTTTCGCAGCATGCAGAGCTCCATCGTTGGCGGCTGTGTTCCGTGCCTTTATTTTTCTGGTCAGGTTCCCCTTCTCCACTTCCATGTATAGCCCCGGAGATGCGCCGAGAATCTCAAATTGCAACTAGACCGCTGAACTCGGAATACCCTCCCACACACCCCATTTCGCGCATGCTCCGGAAGGCCGACGATCTTGTTCGCTCGAGTTTAGTTTCGCGCATCTTCGTCGGCTCTCTCCTCACCTCTTCTCCTGCCCCTCCCCCCCCCCTCCCTCCCTCTCTCTCTTGTGGGAGACGAAAAGGGCATGCCTGAAATGGGAACTGCCCTCTTTGCCCTCCACCGGCTCCACTGCTCTCCTTGCTCGGCATCCCCCGCTTCTTTTTTTTTTCTTCGTCTACCCTACGCATGCATGTCGCCAGCACCACGGCGCATACCGGGGCTCACTTTCTCCAGCCCACTTGCTGTTGCTTTGCCGGCCGCATCTCTCACCCTCTTTCTCGCGGCTGTACATCGCACTTTCTTTCACTAGGGTATTGCCACCACCGCCGCACCACCACACCCAGCACCACCACCAGCAGCAGCACGGGGGACGCGGAAATGTCCGCGCACGACTCCTCAGCGGTGGTCCTCATCGCCCACATGAATGACATTGAGCGGCAGCGCCGCGTGCTGAGCATGAGCCAAAGGGAACAGGAGGCCAAGATCGCCTTTACCACCGCAGAGAAGGAGCAGCTGGTGCAGGCCGCCAAGGCTGCGGAAGCCGAGGAGGCGCAGCTGAAAGACGACCTCGAGGTCCTGGCGGCAGAGCAGCAGCAACTGGAGTTGCAGAAGATGGAGGCCACCGACCGCCTACGCAAGACGCAGGCAGAAGAAGCGCTGCACACGGCAGCCATCGAGGTCGACCTGCAAACGCTGGCGAAGGAAAAGGTCCTTTGGCACGAACGGGCACAGGACCTGGAGTCGTTGCGGCGCTCGTGGGAGGAGGACGCCGCTACGTCGTCCTGCATCGGCGCGCTGCGCCAAGAGAGCGAGATGCTCGCGCTGTTGAAGACAGAAAAGACAGCTGTTGAGGATGCGTTGGCAGAGACCATGGCAGCTATTGAGAAAGTGCGAGCTGAGCAGCAGGCTCGGCTCACGTGCGTCGGCCCCATTGGTGCCGCTGCCGATGCGGTGCAGTGTTCTGGGCTAGCTAGGGCGCTGGCATCTATGCACGACTCGGCTTTGAGCGATGGCAACTCTGCAACCGTCAACGACGACGACTCGGCAGCCGCTCTCGAGGAGGAGATGAAGCGGGCTGACTACGAGGCCGCGCAGGCGACAGCTCGTCATGGGCGAACCATTGCAGTCTTGCAAAGAGAAGTGGACGCGCTTTCCACCCGCGCCGGCGAGCTGCAGCAGCTGCTCTCCAGTATCGGGGCGTCGCGGCAGGAGGTGCTTTCCCGCACGCGAGACCTCCAGCACTGCAAGGAGACGGGTCTTTGCCGTCGCTGCTTCACGTAAGGTATGACTTGTGAGGGGCGACAATCCGAGATGGCGGGAGTGTTTTCGTTTTCTTCCTGTGCCACCGTATTCGGTGGCTGTCTCTCTCTTTCTTTTTTTTCCTTCTGCTGTGCTTCTTCATGTGGCTTACCTTCATGAGTGCTCATCTGCTAATTCGTTCAAACGACCGAGGCGACTTTGTGCTGGACGCCCCTGCACCACACACACACACACATACACAGAGAGAAAGAGAGAACTTGTGCCGTGCAGGAAAATTAAGGGCTACCGTTCCGCTCGGACGTAGCGGTGCAGCTTTGCCGCACTCAGTTGCACAACAGAGGGTGCCAATTTGCAGAAATCCGACCCTGATGCGCGTGTAGGGAAGTGAGAGGCAGCGTGCGCACTGTAGCTTTCCTGCTGGCTTCTTCGACGCGCTCGCCCTTCTCCTGCCAGCACATTTGACCTTTCTTGCCGGCGTCTGCCTCACTCGCTCTTCTCATCTTGACGTGCGTGTCTGTTCACAACACCCGCTCTGGTGCTGCTTTGTGTGATGCGTTGTTGCACCATCCTGCGCGCCACCACATTGCACGCCCGCGCAACTGTGGTTCACTTTACCACCTCCTCTTCCTGCTATCGCGCTCTCGAGAACGGCAACGGCTGCATATATTTTTTTTCTTTTACTGATGAAGAGTATGTCAACATACATACACGTATACGCAAAAGGACACCCTCAGCGCTTCTGCTTCACCTGTCTCTGGCTCAATCTCGGCGAACCTCCGCTGCACCCGCACGTGCACGTACCTATCATACGGGATTCCCTCTGTTGCTAACAGAGCCACCGAAAGAGGGAGAGGGAGAGGGAGAGAGTGCTATCTAAACACGCACGCAAAGGCACCGGCGGCATCCGCGCTATTCGTACTAGCCCTCTTTGCCCTCCTCTGTGCCTTCTGCTGTGTGTGTGTGTGTGTGTGTGTGTTGGCCTGGGCACCCTTTTACTCGGTCTCTCGTTCTCTCTTATTTGTAGTCATCGCCGCTCTCTTGCCTTCTCGGTATCGCTGTTCCACCATGCTCCGTGGTCTGCGCAATCGCATGAAGCGCGAGAATGAGCCTCGCGTGCTGATTCTCGGATTGGATAACGCGGGCAAGACGACGATTCTGAACAAGCTAGGCGTGGCTGAGGAGCACCCCGTAGAGGCACCTGAGGGACCAACGCAGGGCTTCAACGTCATGAATGTGAACCGCGACGGCAAGCGCGCCAAGCTCTGCGACTTGGGAGGTCAGCGTGCCCTGCGCGAGTTCTGGGAGGACTACTACGCCAACACAGACTGCATCATGTACGTCGTCGACTCCTCCGACCAGCGTCGCCTCCACGAGGCGCACGAGGCGTTTGTCGATGTCGTAAAAAGCGTGCCGAAGGTGCCTGTTCTGGTGCTCGCAAACAAGCAGGACTTGGCTACCGCGAAAGACCCGCAGACGGTGGCCGAAGCGCTCGAGCTGAGCGACTACCGTGACCGCTCTTGGCACATTCAAGGGTGTAGTGCGAAGTCTGGCGATGGTCTCGAGGAGGGCGTCGCATGGATCTTCGATGCGTGCAATGTAAAGTAGAACTTGAAAACTGGAAGAAAAAGCAGCACAGCCGCGGTTGCAGAGGTTGTCTTTTGACTATGTCAGTGTGCTTGTGTGCCGGGTGTTCATGCACGGCAGTGGTGAACGTACATACGTGCAGCAGCACGATCGCTGCAGTGAATCGACGGGTGTGCGAAACTGCGTGGACTGCCTTATAGTATTCTCTCTCATACGCTCTGGTATGTGTGTTTTTTATTATGTCTCGTCGCTCTTGTCATCTCTATCCGGCCACGTCTGCTACTAGTGCCAGTGAGCCTGCTTGCCTGCTAGTTGGCTGCCGCGTGCGGTGTGTGTGTGTGTGTGAGTGCGTGACGGTCTACCCATCGGCGCGTGATTGAGTCTGTAAGTGTTATGCGTGTGTCTGTTTATGTGTGTGCGTGTGGATGTGTAAGCGGCGCTGTACTCCAATCACATGGACACGAAACCTCGCAGCCTAGTTGATTGCGTCGTATTCGAGGCTCTTCGACACCGTGCCTGGTCGGCATCACAGCCTCTGGACGGTGCCGATGATGAACACACACACGCATACATGCGTTGGCTGTTGCAACACTCGACGCAGACGTGCACAAACGCATTGCTGCGCTCGTTTTTTTTTTTGGTGTGTGTGGTCTCTGGCTAGATGCATAGGGAAGGAGGGAGGGGCGAAACCGCCGAAGACAAGCTGCTGACGCCCCCTTCCCCTCTGTATCTCCTTCACATGGACGGCGCACACGGAAACGGGCTCCAGTGGCTCTCTGCTTTCTTGCGCCTTTTGTTTTTCTTTCCTTCACTTTAGTGCGACAGCGCGTGCGAGGGTGTTTCGGCACTGATCGGTTCGCAGGCTGCTTGCTCCCCCCCCCAAACACACACCCCTCCCCTCCTTAACCCCACACATACACATCTAGTCATGCACATAGAAGAAAGCGGGAGAAGGTGATTTGACTTTATTACCCTCATCTCTGCCGTCTTTCCCCATTAGCGGCAGCGCACTCCTCGGATCAGTGTACCCTGCCGCCATCTTTTCTTGGGAGGAACCCGAGCGCCCTCCACCGCCGATCTCCGCCGACCTTCTCCGTCGCGTGGCATCTTTGTGCGACCCTCTTTTTTCGCCGGCGCACATTCGCACACATCTAGAATCATGTCCGCGCGTGTCATCACATGTGGTATCTGCTTCAATGTGCTCGATCACCCGCTGACGTTCGACTGCCAGCACTCCTTCTGCACCGGCTGCGTCCGAAGACAACTTTCCGAGAATGGTAGCAACGGCTTCCAGTGCCCGCTATGCGCCACTTCCCACACCGAGGTACACTTGCACAATCTCGCGCAGTACGCTGACCACGAGGCTGAGGTGTATGTGGAAATACTGGCGCGCGGCACGTCCAATCCGCCGAAGTGCCAGTGGTGCGAGACGACGTCTGCCAAAGTGCAGTGTGGTGAGTGCATGTGCGTGTACTGTGAGGACTGCTGCATTGCTGTGCACAGGAACAGCGCCAAGCGTGATCATGCCATTGGCAAGCTTAGCGAGTCGAGTCGAAACTTCATGACACGATGCCCGCTGCGTGGGCATGAGGAATACCGAGCCGAGTTTTTTTGCTCGCAGTGCCGGCAGGTGTGCTGCGCCTACTGCCTGCAGGTCGGGCCGCATCGCGACCACCTCCATGTGACGGTGGCGGTGGCCGCTGCAGAGGCGCGGCAGCAGCTGTCGCGTGACATGGAATCTCTCCTCGAGGTCAAGCACCGATTAGAGCAACAGGCGGCGGAGATGAATCGCGTCTCGTTGCTCTACTCTGACACGTACGATGCCGTCGAGAACATGGTGACGGAGCGCTTCGAGGCGTTCAAGCAGCAGCTCATGCAGCGCGAGTTGGAGGTGCGGCGCACCCTGACAAACCTTCGCGATAGCGGTGATGCCGCGCTGACGGCGTCGCGGCGGCAGTACCTCGACAAGCTGAACAGCGTCAACGAGACTCTCCTGCAGTTTCACACGATTCAGAACGGCGGCACAGACGACGAGGTGCTGAAGCGTCACTCGCAGTTTGGCAAGTGCCTCAACACGGATCTGCCCGCCGTGACGGGGAGCGGCTTCAAGGTGGTCAGCCTGGGCGAGATGACGTTGACCAGCCTCGACATTGGCTTAGATTTGCAAACAATAGAGCACAACCATCCCACTTTATCTAGACTGAACCGATCCGGCAGGCTTAGCGCGGCGAGCAACATGTCCATGAATGGCGGCGGCTCTGTCTCCCCCTTCGCCGGCAATACCTTATCGACACCCCTGCGACTCACCTTCCCCGTCGACGACGATGTCGAGGCGACCGTTCTGGCAGAAGGAGTGCGACTGCGGTGCGTCGCCAGCGGCGGTGGCGATACGCAAATTGGCGTGCGCAGCAAAGAGATGTTCCAAACACTTCTTGACCAGTTCCCAGAGGACCGCGGTGTGGTGTCGTGGCAGGTGCGCCTCGACTCCATCTCGGACACCTTCATTGGCGTGGTGGAAAAGACGTCGCAGTCCTCACAGGTGCCGGAGGGGTTCTACTGGAAGGCGGCCTGCGCCGACGTGGTTGACGGTCGAATCGGCCGCTACACACCTGCCGTGCGCCGCCTCCCCGTGTGCCGCAACGGCGATCGTATTCGTTTCTTGTACGATGGCGTGCAAGGCACCCTTCGAATCGTCGTGAACGGCAGTGACGATCGCGGCGTTGTGGTGGCCGACCTGCACCCCCGCATCGCTGCTTGCTTTGTCTTTTACCCCGGCGAGTCCCTTACCATCCTCTTCTAGGCAGGGTCGCCCACGATGGGCGGGTGCATAATGTCCTGCGAGATGACTTGAACACACTCGTCACGGCGGAGGAGAAGGGGACGACTACGGGCTCCCACGACTGGGGCGTTTGGCTCCATGCGCCGTCTACCGTCACACATCCTTGTGCGCGTGTGTGTGTTTCTTTTTTGGAGAGGTTGCGATGGTGGTGACGTAGGGGGACATGTGGCGATTTCTGCTTGGCTGTCGTCATGGTGTCCGTACCCAGGGTGACCGGTGGCTGGCGCGTTGCAATGCGTTCTTGTTTGTTCGCTATCGATCTGTTTTTGTTGCTTCCTCTCTCCCTGCCCTCCCGTGGTGGGAGAAGGCGAACAAAAGTGTAGGCGTAAAACTGAACTGCCCCCCCCCCCATATGCGACCGATTCTCTTCCATTCCTCCTGCACCTTCTCTTCTCTCTCTCACCGTTGTACATCTTCCCTCTGTCCTCGCCGAGCGTCCTTAGGCGTTCTCTCGCTATGTGGGCTGCCGTGCGGTGTATCTCTGCGGGCAGCGCAAAAGCGAACCGAAGGATGCATTGCTTTCTCGGGAAGTGGACGTGGAAGGAAGCGCGTGATCGGGGGAGAGGACGAGATGGCGAGATGGCGGGAGCGTTTCAAGGGGACGGGGAAGGGGGCGAGAACGAGGCAGCGCGGACACCGTCCGTAGAGGACCGTGTTGTTGACGGGTGTAACGTTGCTGCGTTTCCACAGAGCTCTTTTTTTGTCGCCTCTCGTTTTTCGTTGATGTGCTTACTCACCATAGACACAACTGCTGCCACTAGCGGGGCTTGTCCTTCTCCCTTGTGGACTGCCTATTCTACCTCAGGACCGTGTGCTGGAGTGTGTGTGTGTGTGCGTGTGCGTGTGCGTGTGTGTGCGTTTTTTCGTTTTGTGTTTTTCCGTTTATCATGGACGTTGCTCATCTACCCCGCCGTCTGCGGAGGACGAAAGGAGCGTGCCTACGACTCTCTTCTATGCCCTCCTGCCCTCCCTACCCTGCCCTGCCTCCTCTTGCTGACCTGTGCAAATTAGCAACGTACTCGCACGCTCAGCAAGGCGAACGAGCATCATGGTGAAGGAGATGCTGAGATGGTCTCCTACTGTGTACGAGCGTTTCACTCGACGCTCGGCCTTTGAGTTCACAGGAGGGGACGGGGGTAAAGGGAACTGGGGCGAGGGCGGATTCTCGGGGTGCGTTTTGCATCGAGGCGCGGTGGCCCCTGGTCTTGAGGGAATCATGATGGTCCACGTTTGTCACCGGATCACGGATGCGAAAAGAGCATCGCAGACATCTTTTTTTTTTTCGCTCACGCGATCTTTAGAGTACGGCTTGTGATAAAGCCTGTCCTCGCTGGCCCCTGACAGCCTTGACTGCTCTGCTCCACTCTGACTTTCTCTCTCCGCCTCTTTCCCGCTCTTCTCGTTCCCTTGTGCGCTTCCTTATCTTCCGCACCGACTCCATACATTCCGCCACCTGCAGCATGTGCGCGATCGATCGTCGTCACAGTTGAATTTGCACGCCCTCATCTGAATCCCCCTTTTTGTTTTTCTGATCTCTTCTCGGTTTCGTTTTTTGTGTTTTTTTTTTTCGGCTAGGTGCGTGCGTGTGTGTCTGTGTTGTGTGCTGTGTAGTGGAGCGTGTGACTGCGTGAGACTCCATTTCTCTCCCCCCCTCCCCCGCCCGCCCTGCCATCCTCCTCACCACAATCACCACACAGGCCCTCGGCTTCTTCCGGCACGTTCTCTCTCCAGCGTTCACCGCCTACCGCCTCTACCCTTTCTCACCCCTCACCCCCTCCTTAGCATTCGGGCTCCAGCTCCTCACCACTCCTATCATTGCTTCAAACTCAGCTCTGCTCCCCCACCCCCATCCCCACCCCCTTCTCTCCCCTCCTCTGCTTACCTCACAGCATTTGACGTTCGGTGCTGTTGCTCGTGCTTGTCCGCCGGCTGATTCACCTTCTCCGTCGGTCTCTGCGATACCGCTGCTTGGGCCGCCATTATCTTCGTTTTCTTCCTTAAGTCCTGTTGTGGGGTGTGCGTTATCAACGCAAAGCCAACCTTGCCACAAGGGGGCGACCGTTGACACCAGGAGAGAGAGAGAACGACCTTCTCATCTATGGAAGATAAGGCTTGACTCACTGCTCAGTCTATGCAGCCGTCTTGATTGTCTCTGACGTTGTTTTCTGTCTCGCTCTTTTTATCTTTCCCCCAACTCAGAAAAGCAGAACGAACGTGCGCACGCCGCAGGAGAAGTTGAAGCAGTCCGTCTGCACTCATCCGTTCGGCTGCGAAGGTGTCTTCTACGTTGCCGCGTTGGAGCACCCCACTGTTTTTTCTTCGTGTTTTTTTTTTTGGTTCGTCGCGTTCCCCGACCCTCCTTGCGCCATCAGAAGCTTGTCTTGGAACTCCCTCAAAGAGACCTCTTACACGACAGCGACCCCCTCCCTTCCTCCGTCGTAAAGTACTGACCGCGTGCTGCGGCGCACGTAAGACACAGCCATCATGACCACCATCTCCCAGTACCTCAATGAGCGGCTGAAGGACAAAAGCCCGACGCAGGTTATTGCCATCACGCTCAGCGGCGCCGTCGCGGTGCGCATCGCGGTGGACTGCTTCCGCGATGGCCGCTTGACGGCGCGCAGCTACCAAGCGGTGTGGCGCGGCATCCGCACTCTAGCGGCCCCCATAATCCGCAAGGAGGTCAAGAAAGCGGTAAGTGGGGTGAAGATGCCGTCGAAGGAAGGCGAGTTCAAAGCCCTCGTTCTGCCGGAAAAGTCCCGCTCTGAGGCGGAGGTGTTGCAGCTGGTCACCCAGCTTCACCACGACCTTGACCTCAGCTACGAAAAAGGTTTCTTCAGTGGAGCCGTCTACCACGGTGGCCGATCGCACACCGCCTTCATGAACGACGTTATGGCCATCTTCCAGTGGAGCAACCCGCTGCACAGCGACATCTTCGGCGCGACGCGCAAGATGGAGGCGGAGATTGTGTCCATGGTGCTGCACATGTACAATGGCCATTTACTTCCGGACGCCGGAGGCGTCGTGACGTCCGGAGGGACGGAGAGCATCATGATGGCCCTTAAGACGTACCGCGACTGGGGACGCGTGACACGCGGGATCGAACACCCGTCGGTGGTGGCGCCCATCACCATTCACCCCGCGTTCGACAAGGGGGCAGAGTACTTTGGCATTGATCTCATCAAGGTGCCGGTGCTGGCGACAACCGGCCGCGTGGATCCAAAGGAGATGGAGAAGTACATCCGGTACGACACGATCGCCGTCGCGGCGTCGGCGCCAAACTTTCCGCATGGCGTCGTCGACCCCATCGAGGAGATTGCGGAGATGGCCTACAAGCACAACATCGGCATGCACGTCGACTGCTGCCTGGGCGGCTTCATCATGCCCTTCCTCGAGAAGACTGGCCGTTCGGCGCCGGTCGTGGACTTCCGCAATCGCGGTGTCACGTCGATCTCGTGTGACACGCACAAGTACGGCTACGCACCTAAAGGGACGTCGACGGTCATGTACCGCTCGAAGGAGCTGCGCAGCTTCCAGTTCTGCTGTGTTTCGGAGTGGCCAGGCGGCATGTACTGCTCGCCTGCTGTGAGTGGGTCAAAGCCAGGCAACGTGATTGCCGGCACGTGGGCGGCGATGGTGCGTATGGGTATGGAGGGCTACATCGATTGCTGCCACAAAATCGTCACAACACGCGAGACGATGACGACGGAGTTGAGCAAGCTGCCCTACATACGCATCATTGGTGAGCCGACCGCGAGCGTCTTCGCCTTTACGAGCAATGTGATCGACATATTCCGTCTCGGTGACGATCTCAAGTTACGCGGCTGGGTACTGAACACCCTCCAGTTCCCATCCGGCTTGCAGTTTAGTGTGACGCTGCTGCAGACGCCAACGGCAGTCACGGCGCGCTTCCTGAGCGACGTGAAGGAGATAGGGGACACCCTCTTTGCCGAGAGCGAGAAGCTTATCGCCGATGGAAAGAAGCCCGTACTCGGGGAGTCGAGCGGCACGCTCTACGGCACGGCACAGCGCGTTCCTGATCGCACGATCATCAAGGATGTGCTTCGCGAGTTCCTGAACACTTACTACCAAGCTTGATGTATGTGGCAGGAACATGTGTGAGTTTGCCGCACCAATGGCAGGCGACAACGCTCTGGCGTGTCTAGCTCCGGCCTCTTCGCGCATGCGCGGAGGCGTGCGGAGAGAGAAATGGACAGCGGGGCACCCTTCAAGAGTGAAGGCGATTCGTACCCCTGCGCAGCTTTTTTCCTCTCTCTTTCTGGGCAGGGACGCGAGTGTCGACGTCACTGAAGAAGGCGACCCATTCCCTATGGACACGGTCGGACTGTGTAGGTGGACAACCCCCCCCCCACCCCCCGACCGACCCCTCTCATGCACACACAGGCACGCCAACGTCGCTTCCGCTGCCCGTTCCACGTTTTTGCCTGGATGATCCCTCCATCGATCAAACCCGTGCAAACGAAACGGAGGAAAATGGTGCGCCTTGTCGTGCTCCCGCTTCTACGCCCCACCCCCACCCCCGGCCTCTCTGAGTCTCCGCGTGCGCGCGTGTGCCTCTGCGGGGTATCGTTCCCTCTTTGCCCTTTTCCTTTGGTGCCTGCGGCGCTCAGCTTTGCGTGTCTTCTCGTACACTTTACCGCCGCCGCCCCCCCCCTCCTCCTCCTCCGCCGCCGCCGCCCTCCTCCTCCTCCTCCTCCGCCGCCGCCCTCTCGCCCGTCTCTTTCTCCGTTTTCTTAACCGTTCATAGTTTTATCGTGTAGGCTTCGTTTTCTTTTTCTTTTTTTTTTCGTTGTTGTTCTGAGAACAAGTGCGCGCACATCCACGCTGTACGGACTGAGGCACGTGCGCTGCAGGTGTCTGTGCGCGTGGATCTCTTCGTCTTACCGTTTTCCACCCTCTTCCCTCATTGCATACAAATGTGCGATACCTTCCCCTCTTCCCCCCTCTCTGCCTCCCCCCCCCCAAAAAAAAAACACAGCCTTCTCCTCTCTTCGTTGGCTTTTGTGCTTCGCGTTTCCCTCGCGCAAGCATCTCTTCCGCGTGCATTTGCATGAGTGTAGTGCCTTGCATGTGTGCGCCCCCGGCGCACTGTTGCTCGCCCGAGGAATTGGTGCTTGCCTCGACTGTAATGTGTTGATGGGACCAAGGATCTACGGTGGTCTCTTCCGCTCCCAGTTGTTCTTGTGCTGGTGTAACGCGACTCTCCCGCTCTGTGGAAGTTTCCTCGCCTTTGTGTTTTTTTTTCTCAGCGTTATGCTTGCTGTATCGCTGTGTTGCTTTCTCCATCCCTCACTGATGCCGGGAGGGCACACACACACACACATCTCCGTGCGTGGTATCCTCAGGGCACTGTGGCACGCGCTCTCCTTCTCTCTCTGCGTGGATGCCCAGGCAGCTCCTATTTATCCCCTGCCCAACGTCGAATGCATCTCTTCTGCTGACAGGGTCCAAGTGCCGACGACGTAGGGAGGCCGGAGCGATGTATTGCTGCTGATGTCGGCGGTCAGGTGATGGGCAGTGTGGCGTCAGGGCGACCTGCGTCCGTGCACACACTTGTGCCATCCACATGATGGGCAGAGTGTCAGCCTGGCTCGAGCGCAACCTATCACCCGGAGCCCCTCGCACTGGCCCACTGATGTGTGTGTGTGTGTGTGGGAGGGCGGGAGGCCTGAGGCGCGTGGGGTGGGTGGAGTTTAATGCCGGGGCCGTGCTCGCAGATGACTGCGTCGCCGCATTGCTGTACGTTGCGCGTGTCTAGCGCTGCTTTGGACCAGGCGCATGGCGCCCTCTGACGGGGCCGGTGGGGTCGAGCGAAGTTGAGCTCGTGT
>NC_018257.1:881644-883372 GCF_000227135.1 Leishmania donovani | reverse complement strand
GGCGTCAGGGCGACCTGCGTCCGTGCACACACTTGTGCCATCCACATGATGGGCAGAGTGTCAGCCTGGCTCGAGCGCAACCTATCACCCGGAGCCCCTCGCACTGGCCCACTGATGTGTGTGTGTGTGTGTGGGAGGGCGGGAGGCCTGAGGCGCGTGGGGTGGGTGGAGTTTAATGCCGGGGCCGTGCTCGCAGATGACTGCGTCGCCGCATTGCTGTACGTTGCGCGTGTCTAGCGCTGCTTTGGACCAGGCGCATGGCGCCCTCTGACGGGGCCGGTGGGGTCGAGCGAAGTTGAGCTCGTGTCACACGGCAGAGACTGGTCACGTTGCAGGTAAGGAGAGTCGTTGCTCTTGCCTCGCTCACACCAAAGGCACCCTCTCGTTGGCAATTTTGTTTTCGTTGTCGCGCTCTCTTCACTGTTCTGACCGCGACGGAGGCGACGACTTTTCACCACCAAACGGTGAACGCTCTGTCTCCTTGTGAAATGTGTGTGTGTGTGTGTGTGTGTTTCTCGGGGGTTGCACTTGTTGTCGTTGTGGTTTCGTGGACAGGGCCTCCCAGGGCCCTGACCTGAATCTGGCCAACTTCCTCCTTGAACTCATCCGGCATGCACCTGGACCACCCCTTCTTACTCGTCAAGCGACAGAGTCCAATGCCTGCGCCCTGACGCACAACCGTGCACGCGACCTACACCAATCCACGGCGTGTAGGGCTAACCGGGTCACCGTCTGGCGCCTCCGGCACTGCACAGGTCGGAAGAAGGGCTGAGGCAGGACAGTAAGAGCCCGTTAGGCGGGCGGCCCCGATTGCATGGCATGATGGCTCGCCCTAGACGGTCAGGATTCCGCTGTGGCGCAGGAGTGGCCGGTGAGCTGCGGTTGTGGGCGTATGCTGTTGCAGACTTGTTCGCGGTTGAGTGGACACGTTGGAATAAAATCGTGGTCGGGGTTATGTCTTGCCTTGCTTCCATAGAGCAACTCTGGCTCCAACGTACGTGCAGAAGTGATATATATATATATATATATATGCAGAGAAGAAAGCAAGTCTTCTAGCACGGCGTCAGTGCGGACAAGTTCCTCGGCAGTGGTCAGTGGTTACAGCCTTTGCCGTAAAACCTGAAAAGCAGCGGCGGAAGAAGAAACGAGTCACGGTCTGTATCAAAACATCCTTACATGATCGCTGTCAGAGGTGCGGGGCATGCAACACTGTGCTTTTTTTTTCAGCACGCTGCGACGTGAATCCTGCCGGTGTTCTACGGATCGCTTGTGCATCGTTGTGCGGTCATCGCTTCATTCCTCCGCTTCGCTTCGTGTTTGGCCTCGCAGCTGTATGCCACCCTCTCTTCATGCAGCCCACTCTCTCTCACGCACACACACGTATTGGTCTGGCTGTGGGGCGCCCTCATGCACAAACGGCTGGCGAAAACGTCTGGGCGCCCCCCCCCCGAAGTCTTTGCCAACTGCGCGTCTTTCTCCCGTGTTCTTCTCAATCGGGAAGGAAGCACTGAAGTTTTTCTCATTGGGCCACGTGCCCCCCCCCATCTGCCCCCACCACAGGAGTGCACCATCACCACAAGCGCTCGCATTCCCTGCAAACGTCATAGACGCATAAATACACAGATGCGCACGCAAGAGCGCTCCTCGCGCGAGCACATAAAAGGTTTTTCAGGTAGCGCCGATCCACCGTCGAGAAGGTTCGCACCAACGCATCAAGAAGCGACTGAA
>NC_018257.1:828497-881545 GCF_000227135.1 Leishmania donovani | reverse complement strand
CCCGAAGTCTTTGCCAACTGCGCGTCTTTCTCCCGTGTTCTTCTCAATCGGGAAGGAAGCACTGAAGTTTTTCTCATTGGGCCACGTGCCCCCCCCCATCTGCCCCCACCACAGGAGTGCACCATCACCACAAGCGCTCGCATTCCCTGCAAACGTCATAGACGCATAAATACACAGATGCGCACGCAAGAGCGCTCCTCGCGCGAGCACATAAAAGGTTTTTCAGGTAGCGCCGATCCACCGTCGAGAAGGTTCGCACCAACGCATCAAGAAGCGACTGAAAAGGAGTAGCAGCGTACCCAAAGAGGACAGCGCTCTCTGTGAAGTCGCGTGCTATGCCGTTTCGCTTTCGTCTTCGCGACCCACCTAGCGATGTCGCCTTCCTCTCCCTCGTCGACGGCGAGACTCTGTACAACGCCGACGGTGCTGCCACGCGGGATGTGAAGGAGGCGACAATTCGCCAGATGGGATGGCACCGCGTTGAGTTGCCGCAGGATTGGTTTCTCTCACGCCACGCACTCGACACCTCCAGACAGCTCGTCCAGGGGATGCAATGCACCATGCAGTACCTGAAGTACTGCTGCAAAAACGAAGAGAGGCGCGCGCAAAAGGCGACGGCGCAGCTTCGGCGTTGCGAGGAGGAGCTCATAGAGCTGCGCGAGTGTGTGGCAGTGTATAAGCAGCAGCTGCGTGAGCTCCGACAGGAGCGGCAGCGTGCGAGGTCAACTCCATCGCGCGCGCCTCTGACCAGAGAGGGACAGGCGAGCCATTCACGGGGAGCTGTGGACACCGTGCTTCAGCTAGCCTGCAGTTTCTGCGGAAATGTGTACCCAAGTCGGCACGCAGTCGAATCGCACATACGAAAGCGGCACAAGCGGTTAGAAGGATGCGCTGTCATGGCAGCCGGCTCCGCTGCTGTCTCTCTGAAGCAGTTCGAAGCCGCAACCCAAGCTCCCACTTCTTCGGCGCAGGCGCCGCCTGGTGGCCTTTTCGTGGATCATGCGCCCACAGTGCTGCAGGAGACTGCTGACAAATGTGGCGATCGCGGCTTGCGAAAGGAGATCAGCGAACTGCGGCTGGCGGTGGCAAAACTCATGGAGCAGCAAGCAGCTCTGCAGCGTGGCATGCCACCGTCCTACGTGGCCGCGGCACCGAAGCAGTCAGCGGGGGAGGCAGTCACGGCAGGAGAGGCGGTGGCAAGCAGCGGCCCCCTTTCCGGCCTGCAACAGCGCGGTAGTAGATTGGACGAAGAGGACATTCTGCTTCGTATTCACCGAGAGCTGTTGCGCACCGGCGCAGAACTTCAGCAGTTGCAGAGCGCCGTCGGCAGGGAGAGTGAACAAGGTAGGCGGAGCGCTGCTGACGATCGCGGCTCCTGCAACTTGAGAAACGACCTGCCACGAAAGCAGGCGCAACAGCAGCATCGTGATCCCTTGGCGGCGCCACGAAGCACGCGGGCTGCCCTCACGCTTGATCCGCAGAGCGTTCTGCACGGCCCTCCACGCACCGAAGGCAGTGACGGCGGAGAGGCGGCACGGCGACGAGGGAGCGCAGGTGAAAGTCTTGTCGTTGTGTCCCCCATCACGCCCCCAGCAGCGGCAAGGGCACGGACGCAGCACGCACTCGCCAATCGGGAGGACATAACTGCTGCACTCAAGCAGAAAGACGTGGAAGAGTTGCCGCTCATGGCGTCAGAAAGTCCGTGCGGCATCCTCAGCGGCCCGGGCGCCTCTCTAGAAACTAAGCCACCAGCCGGTGCCATGAGCACGATGTCGCCTTTCCCCTCGTCCGCACTGGGCCTTCCCTTTGGTGGGAACAGCGTCGTCGATGCCGCTGGTGCAGCCCGCATCACGGGTGATTGCAGCCCCGACGGCCTCGGTGCTACAACCCGAGGGGGCGACGGCGAGCAGACGGCCTCGCGGGAGCCGGGAGCCACGCAACTGGTGCTGCCGAGTTCTGCCTCCCAGAGCTACTTACCCTGGATGAGGCCCGAGTCGGCGACGGCGCGCTTTGGCAGAGCAGATCCTGCGTCGGCGAATCGCTACGGCTCTGCACCGATTGACGAGGCGACGTCATGGACGAGGGGACGCCTCCTTCCAGCTGCGGAGAAGAAGGTGCCGGCGCAGCTCAACCTGCTTCCGGCTTTTACAAGAAGAGACGCGACGCCAACGCCTAGCCTCGCAGCAGCTGAGGTGATGACTAACTCGAAGAGGGAACTTATCCCCGCCATGTCAACCGGTGCGCCGCGCCACCGTAGTTTCTTGGAGAGTAGCGAGGCCGCATTGCCGGGGGAGGCGTGCCGGCGGTCGAGCGGCGCCACGCCAGGTGAGCAGGTTGGGGCAAGTGCGGTGCACATGGTGTCGAACCAGCACCAAGTGGCACGTGATGAGGAGCGGGGTCGTACCCAGTTAGCGTTTTGCGAGCAGACGCTGCCGGGGGACCGCGTCGCGTCAGTGCCGGTGCTGAGCGTTCCTGGCAGTGCACCTTTCCCTGGCAGTGCAGCGGCGGGCGCTGAGCGGCCGCAGTGCTCACAGGCAGCGGCGCCCGGCGCCGGGGTGGGGAAGGGCAGCAACGGTGGCGATGTGAGGGAGAGTCTTACGAGCCGACCGCACGTCCCCGTCGTGCGAGCCCAGCATTCGTTGGCGGCTACCGTTCAGACCGAGCACGGTTCTACATCGAAAATGATCCCGGCTGTGCACCTCGTGCCGGCGGCGGCGTCCGAGTCGGGCGACGCATCGCTACAGGATCCGCAAAAGCGAAAAGAAGAGCATGTGCAGGGTGAAAGGCCGTCCTTCTCTGCGTTCTTGCCACAGGCGACGCGAGGGCTGGATGAGAGCCGCCAGCAAAGCGCGGCTCCCCAGCCACAGCCGCTTCGCAGTGGCGACGAGGACAGTAGCGAAAGCAAGGCTGGCGCTGAGGATACCGACTCTTACTCGGTCGAGATACCGCCACTCGAGGCCTCGGAGCAGGGCGACGCCGACGATGGGCCCTTTAGCGTTCCCCTGGACGCCACAGTGGAGGAGGGGAGCAATGTGAACGAGGGTTTCTTTGGCCACCTCGTCATGGAGGATGTGTCGAGCGATAAGCTCGCTGATCCCACCCCTTACGCGGTAGATGATGCACGCGCTACGCGGCTACCCGCCTTCGGCGCCAGAGATGATGACATCGAAGAGGATGCTTCCCGCTTCATGAGTTACAACCTCGCGAGACCGACGGACGGTGGCGCAAGCACGCCAAGTCAGGCAGACCGGCCCACTCCTGAGTCGATACCGGCCGGTTGCTCCTACTACACATATTCGTATTCGTACTCGGACGACGACGACGAAGAGGCTGAGGAGGCGGGGGGGACTGCTCAAGAAGGTATCCCCGTTAAGTTGCGCGTAAACGACGGCGGGAAAGAAACGCAGCAACCATCTGCCATCCACGACAGCGCTGCCGCGGGTTTTCCAGAGTCCACTTTTCACGCGGACGTGATCCCTGTGGCGCACGCTGAGTGGGCGCCGACATCTGGGGAAGTGGCTGCGCAGCGCGAGGACGTCGGTAAGGCAGGCGCAGAAAAACTCAAGAAGTCACGGCAGGGCGTTAAAGGCAATGCGAGGCTGTCGGCCGCCCAGCAAGGTGCGCCGAGCCCGAAACAGCAACCACCTGCACGAGTAGGCCGCGGTGGGAAACCGGCCAGCGAGGAGCCTTCCATCGTGGCGCGGCGCCATTCTTCGCAGCCGTCGGACCCTGCACCGCAACAGGTGGTGAAAAAGGGGAAGGGCTTCTTGGCAAAGTTTTTTTCCAAAAAGGGCAAGTGATTTCGTCACAGCAGACGGCGGCAACGGTGTGCGATGAAACAAAAGAGAAAGAACTGCGCAGTAGACATACGAATGCCATCGGTGGCACGTACCCCCCGCCCTGCCGGTGGGGCGGACGGGGCACTACATCCTTCTGTCTCTCCCTTCCCCTTCATGGGTGCCGCATAGAAGTGCAAGCACACGAAGCGCCATAGAGAGGGTGCTGTATTACATCATGGCAATACGGATGCCACTCTCTGTGCAGGGCTCAGCAACGTTGCCCTCGCAGTGCCACAAACAAAAGGATCCGAAGGCGCTCTGTGCATCGCGCACACGCTCCTGCCGAGCAGGTGGAGCGGGGAGGAAGCCACGCCTCGTAGCAGCTTCTCCTTGTGCGCTTCTGAGAAGACCCGTGCGCAGGCGAGGTTCTACCGATGCGGCAACGGCAGCCCTAACAATTTTCATGAGTTGCTCAGCGATCGAAGCAGAAAGCGTGCACATGTGTGAGGGTGTTCTTGTGTCGTCGCCATGATTCGCACTCTGCTCTCCCCTTCGACCGACCTGACAACCAGTCCGGAGTGCGAGGCTGCGTATCTTTACGTCCCTCTGCTTCACCTCTTCTCTCCGGTTCAGTGGACAATGACAGCCAACTCGAAAGCAAGGCGCACATCTGCTGTACTGTTGTGCACCACCACCACCACCATTCCCACCACCTCTCTCTTCGCTGATGCTCTCGTTCTCTGTTCGCCTTATGCTCTGTCTACAGAGCCTTGCTTACGAATCCTTGGAAGCGTGTAATCAAGCCCGACATTAGCACCACTGCAATAGGCGGCTACATGGACATTTTACTCCCCTTCCATAGTCACCTACCCCTGCGTGCGAGATCTGTGAACTGCCCTGCGCAGCTGTGCGCGAAGAGGTGTGCGTGCCTGTGTGTGTGTGTGTATGATCGACGAGCGTGCCGGCTACGATGGATCATGATTGATCATCACAGGAAACCGAAACAACCAAACGGAAAACAAGGACGGAACGTCGGCCAGTCGCCTCTTCGTCACCTCAACGAGACCAGGACCACACAGTGTGCGCCCTTTCTCCATGCGATGTCCTCCGCTTTTCCTGGATGCAGCGAAGTCACAGAATGAACCACCGCAGGTTTGGCCCCACGGCCCATAGCTGTATTCCCCCCCCCCCGTGGTATTGCAGATTCTCTTCCTGCTGACCGCACCTCTGCGTGGACATGTTCCACTCTCTCCCTCTCGCCGTCCTTCCCCGCCACGCTCACCGAACATCTCGTGCTGTGGAGCGCACGCAAACGGTGACCCTTTCCTTCCACAATTACCTCACACGCCGTCATCTCTGTATACACGTCGCCCCATCAAATCTTGCCGCAGAGCATATAGCAATCTACACCTGAGGTGCATCGCCATCTGTGTCGTCGTACTCACGCAAGTGCCTTTTCTCGCACTCCTTTCCTTTCCGTCTCTCACCCTCTCTCTTCCTGCCACCTTGCTCTCCTTCTCCTCCTTCGTTCACCAATGCCCGCTCCTGCCGTCCACACCGTCTTCGGTGTCGAGGACTTTAAGATCGATGCCCGCTTCCTCTCGCATATGGCATTTCTCTGCTCCCCTGACAAGCCGGTGGAGACGTCGACGCTGATCGGCAGCTACGCCATGTGTGAAATCTGCGTCTCGGAGCCAGAAACTGCTGATATCATGATGTACCTGGACACGCTGCGCAGCCCCGGTCAGCAGGCATACGTTGGCAAGGTGACGTCGGAAATGCGCCAGGCCGCCGGGGCGAGCCGTAACACCGCCGTCGCTGAGGCTGCGGACGCTATGGATGCGGAGTTCGCCCGCTTGAAGAGCGTCTTCTTCTTGCGCGTGCGCTCTTTCGTGGTGATCGACACGGAGACGAACGAGACGGTGGGCCGCGTGGTGACGTTCCCCGGTCAGATCTCCGACGACTACGGCAACAACCTTGAAGAGCACTCCGAGCATGGCGCCAACCAGATCAAGGTGGTCCGTGCACATACTGCCGAGGAGCTGATTACCGTGTACATCGGCCACGGCCAGGGTGCGGCGATGGCCCAGCTCTGCGCCTGCGCCTCTGGAGGCCAGGCCATCGTCTTCGACGGCACGACGCTGTCAGAGCTGCTCGTGCACAACGCTGTGCAGCACAAATGTGTGAAGTCGGAGCCCATTGACGACGGCGTGGAGAGGGATTGGCACATCCTCCACTACCGCAGCGAGGCGTGGGCCAAGAAGCAGGACGCCACAGTAAGAGCTACCGTCGCCGCAGCGAGGAAGATCGACGCCGAGGAGAGGGCTGCTAACGAGGCAGCGAGGGAAGGGAAGGGGCCCGAGGCGAAAAGGAAGGGTGAGTCCACGACCAGAGCGGCTGAGAAAGAGGACTGTTCTGCCGAGAAATGGTTCAAGAAGTGCGAGTGGATCACTGTGGGCGGCATCATTCCCGTCGTGGCGCAGTGCCGCTTCGCCCGCACTGGCCGCTACAACGCCAAGGCGCTCAGCGACATGATAACAGACTACACCGCCTCCATGCAGGCTGCCGAGGACCCCTACGCGTAGAAGCAACGCGGCGAAGGTACAGTAGGGTCACAGAGGCGGGACAGTGAAGCATTGTGAGGTGAGTATTCGATGAAGAAATGCGTGTCACCCACGCGTCTGCCGATGTCCGTGCCCGTGTTTGTGGGCTTGAATTATATCCTCCGTAGAAAATGAGGAGAGGCGCTGCGAAGCATTGCGAATCGTGGACGTTTCTCCCGTGAAGCCTACGAGAAAACGCTCTCGCAAGAACAGATGGGGAGAGGAGCAGCACACCCTCGCGCGCTCACTCTCCCCTCACGCCCCGCTTCGCTCTGTTAACTTCCCCATTTTTCTATCCTCCTCGTGGCCTCATACACGCACTCGCAGTCTCGATTTCATACTAGCTCACCCTCTTCCTCTAGTGCCCTACCGAGAGCAGGTCTGTGCATTTGATGAGATGTGCATGTGCTTGCCTCTTTCTCGTCATCTCCCTCCCCCAATCGCAGGTCTTCGCGCTCTGCCGACATCTATATATTTCGATCTATCTATATATGCCGTTGGTGTTTGGTTCATTATTCCGTTGTACTTCTCTCTTTGCTCCCTATCTTTTTTTATTTTGTTTTGCGTTGTTACCTTTTCGTCTCCCCTCTTCCTCCCCTTCGGATTCATGACACCCATTTTTTCTTCACCTGTCATTTCGTGCTGCTTTCGTGTCTTCTCTCGCTCCATAGATGGGTACGCGCTTGTGCAAGTGCCCGTGCGCCGCCTCTCGCTCTCCCGCCCCTCCCCTACCTCGTTTCTTCTTTTTCTTTCTTTTTGGTCCTTTCTTTCCCTGCCTCCGTGGGTGCGTTTGTGTGGTAAGCGCATGCGAAGCCAAATACCGACAACAGAGAAAAACGAAATACGAAACACGTGAGATGGATAGAAGGGGGAATAAGAAGTCAAAGAGAGAGAAACAGAGGAGAAGGATCGCCTTCGTACACACACACACACACACACACACGCTCGCGCACGAGGGCGAAACAAACAAAAACAAAACGGAGAAGCGGCCATGCTGCGCCAAGCGAAACAACCACAACAACCAAAAAAAGAAACACAAAGGACGCAAGAGAAGGAGGAGGGCATGCAGGGTGGCACTGGTGCGTTTTCGTTGTCTTGTTGGTTGCTTTGCTGGTCTGGCCGTTGTGTCTTTTCTCTTGTGAGCTTTTTGTGTTTATTTGTCGCGTGACGGCGCTGATTGGCGAAGCTGGTTTGATTCGCAGAAAGTGTCATCCGAACAAAGAGAAGCACCAAGCGTTGACAAGGGCGCGTTGTCGACGGCGAAAAACCTTCTTTATATATGTATTTCCTCTGTCCTGGGCCGGGCGGCACGTATAGACGTCTGAGTGCGCATGCCCACAAGCGAGTATATCTCAGTTGTATGGCCTGCTCGTACGCGATGGCACTGATGTCCACTGTCCCTCGTCTCCCTTGTTCTGCGTATCTGTGCCGTTGGCGCCTCCGCGCTTACCGCCTCATCTCCTGATTTTTTTTTTGTTTCGTCTTTTTTTCCTTTGTTTCTCTCATGTGCACGCTCTGATGATGACGAGCGCTTTTATTGTTTTTTTTTTTGCGCCTTTGTGTTTATCCGGAAATACAAAGACCAACAGCGAAGCAAGGCCAGGAAACATCATTGTACTCGTGCCTTCAGAACTGCACGCCCTCGTGCAAGCAGTGGCGTCGCACGTGCGGTGCGGCCCACTCGAAGGAAACGATCTCGAAAAAAAAAACGTAAAGAGAGAGAGCAAGCGAATGGAATGGGAAGAAAAGGAACGCGAAGCGGAGGAGCGTTCGAAAGGATGACCCATTTCCCCTTCTGGACCTGCGGGATGACTCACTCTCCGTCGCGTGGCTCTTTTTTTTTGAGATGATTTTATTTGCTTGCTTGCTTGTGTCCTTGTGTGCTGGTGAGCCTCCTCTTTCGCCCTCTTCTTGTTTGACGGACGTGTGCTCGGGCGTCTACGACTGCGCCGTCTCTGTTGTTGTTTTGTTTTGTGTTGTCCCTTTTCCCACGTTTTGTCCTCGTCTCTCTTTTGATGATCGGTAAGCGGCCATACGGACCGAAGAGACGAGCAAACAAGAAACACAAGCAAGATGACGCGGTGGGGAAAACGCCACGGACCCTCATGCGCACCCATCGACTTGATCCTCACACTGTTTACTGATGAATTTTGAAACAGGAACAGCAACACCACGCATCAAAGCAGCAGCGTGTAAGAGGGCGGCGGCGGGGGGGGACGAAGGCCTCTCACATGAAGCTCAAAGGAAAAAAAACAAATCGCTTACCCAAACGCCTGCGTCTGCATCATGCAGAAAATCAGAGGCTATATGAAAACGGTTGAGCTGAAGTGAAAAAAAAATGGATAGACAAAACTAATGCGTGACCTACCCGGATCTGTGCGTCCTGGCTGCTTGCCTAGCACGCGACAGAATCACGTTTGTGCCTCAACACAAGGAATAATTTGGTGCAACTGACTGGAGGCGAGAGCGGATCTCTGCAGAAGTTCGCACGTCCAATTTCGCGAGAGGTATGGATTGCTCAGCGGTTTCGCCACCGTTTTCAAGGTGTTGCCTCGCCGTCCTCGCTGCCCTTCCGACATCCACCTAAAAGTTCGCCGAGAGGGACGTGGTGTCTGTGCGTCTGTTTCTATTCGCTCTCTTTTTGTTTGTTTTTCGAAAAGAATGAGGGAAAGAGGGCGCGCAAAGTGGAGGATGACAGGGCCGCCGGCGCACGTACACGCGCGCGCGCACACACACACATACATACATAGAGAAACGTGTGCGCTGATGGACTGTGCGTGAGCCGCACTGCGGCAGTGCATGCCAAATGTTGCGCTTCACCACCATAGCGTACTCTCTGTCCTTATGTATTCACCTTTTCACTTGCGGTTTTGCTCATTTCCACTGGTGTGTGGGCGTGTGTCCTCTTCGCCACACCTCTACACCAACTCTTTTTATTCGCGTTTTTGGACCCCATGCTCAGCTCATCATCAGGCGCCAAACTGTGCCGCGCCGTCACAAACTCACGCATAGCGCGCATGGGAGCGTACCCACACCCACGCACACGGAGCGTGAACAGCACCGCTTTTTTTTTTTTGCAGGGAGGGGGAGATGCTTCATAGGCGTCTGCTGCCAGCATCCATAGTCGAAAGTCCGAGACGCGAAACCCCTTTCACTCCCGCCCAAGAAAAAAAAGAAAAGAATTCCTTTGCTCCGCTTTTTGGCCCCGGCGCGGAGGGCGCACCGAGACGCTGATGAGCCTCTTGCATCGGCTCCACGGCGCGCGCTGGTGCGCTTTGCGGCAGCAGCGACGGCGGTGCAACGGCGTTCGTGGCGTATTCGCCGCTGCTGCACTGAACCGCGGTGATTTAGTGCTATCGGTACCACTTCGCTACTGCTTCATTACGCAGCTTGACCTTCCACGCGATGGCGGCCGTTCTTCGTCACCTTTGTTGGACAATGTGAAGGGTGCGCGGCACCTGCGCCACTGCAATCGGGGCGTGGCGTTGTTTCCGGAGGCGTGGGTGTGGCTGCAGAGGTTCTCCACTGACGCCCCCGCCGACCGCGTGTCTTTGAGTTCTGCTATCTCGTGCGAAGCAGCGCCGGGGAGCATCGCTGCGGCGCCGTCGGTGATGGCGCTTACTCTCTCCCCGGTCGAGGCCGCCCTCGCTACCTGCGTGGCACTGCGCTACTTCTACGCGCACGCGCTAAACCTTTCAGCGGCAACACGCGTTGCCCATAGTATTGGCCCAGCGCCACACGACTTGTCCGACCGGTTTACTGCCAGCCTGCCGTTCGAGGACTACCTGCAGTGGGGATTGGAGTCCATCTACAGCGACGCCTCCTCCGCGGAGGCACACCTGTGCCTCGAGCAGCTGTCCAGCAACCTCCGTGACGCCATCATGACGCACGCCAGCAACGTGGAGTTCCGCTTTCTCGACGAAGCCCCGTCGTTGTTCGACACGGTGCTTCTGACAAGCCTGTACCTGGTGCGTTCCCGCGTTCTGCGGATGCCGCTACTTTCCAGTACCTCGAACACACCCGATAGCAGCTGTAGTGTCTTTGCGCCGGGGCTGGATGCACTGAATCACTGTGGCACGTCACCGGCCGCCGCGGCGGTGGTGTCGGCGGTGCGGCGCTCCGTTGTCGTGCGTGCACGGCGCCGCATTAGCCGCGGTGAAGAGATTACGCTCGACTATCGACTAGCGGGGGGCGGCAGAGGAGTGAGCCGGGGGCATCCATCTCACAATGGCTCTCTCCTTCGCCAAAGCGTAATATGCATGAACGATGTTTGGGCGGCGCGGTATCTCATGGACTAGCGGGGCTAAACTGCGATGGGGAGGGATTGGGGATGCCGAGGCGTGCTGTGTGATTGAGGGGCCAATCCTGCTTTGAGTCCACCCACGCCCTCGCACGTGCTTCAGACCAGCACACACATACGCGATGGCTGACCTGCAAACGCGAAAGCCAGGAAAAGGAGCGTTGCCTTGCATTCCTTTGCCTCTCATTGACGGAACGCGCGTGCGCGTTCCCCCCCCCCCTCCCTCCCGTCTGCGAGCTGCGGGCGGGTGAAGGGGGACGTTCACGACCGCCAGCGAAATCGTCATGAGCGAACACAATTTGCTTTGTTTAACGTTGCACACGCGAGGGATTGAAAAGGAAAGGAAAGTGACAGAGGCAAAAAAGCAGCCGAGGTGACGAGAAGGCCACACAGACGAGAATACACGAACATGCGTTGCAAGCTCTGAGGGTAGGCGAAGGTGACGGCGACGACAATGACGCACGCTGGTCATGAACGTCGTACACCGCTCTCCCGAGCGGGCCTTCTGTAGTATGTTCTCTGCCCTTGCCTTTTCTTCGCTGTTAACGCCCGCGATTCTCCATACCTGCTTCACTCTTGTCTTCCACGTCCGCCTCCAACTGCTTCTCCACACTTGTTCTCAGTTTCTTCAGATGGTCCACTGTGAAGAATCTCGTCCCCACCCTCCCCCTCTCCTCTACCCCCTCTCTGCTGTTTTTGTTCTCCGTTGCTCATCAGCAGTGCAGCGCACGGCGTAATCGACATATATTTGCGGGACTTCTTGTTGTTACTCGCGAAGCCGATGTGGCCTCTGTTCACTTCACTCTCAACGCGCACCCTCTCTGTTCGCATCTCGTAATAACGGTATACCTCTACATTCGCATGCACGCAAAGGTTCTTGGGCCGCTGGCGGGTAGCCGCATTCAGGCGGCGCATAAGTTTCCGCAGCTGCGTCTGCAGCCGACGCAGCACCGGCTCATGACGCGGCGTCGGCAGTGCAATCTGCCACTGCGACTCTTCCACCCCAGCAGCGTCGACTTCGCCAGGCATGAGCTGGAGGCCGGCCGCATCGTGGAGGTCCGCCGAGATGACAACTCGCTGGTAGCACTCGGCTTCTACGAGCCGCATCTGAAGCGAGTGGATGTGTTCGACATGACAGCGAGCTTGGCCGCGATGCTGCCGGCGATCAGCGAAGACTTTTTTATGGCCCGCGTGCACGAGGCATGGGAGCGACGCCGGCGCATTCTTCCGCAGACACAGAGCAACACGTACCGCGTCGTCAACGGCTACGCTGATAGTCTGCCGTCTCTCTTTGTGGACGTTTTCTCTGAGTGCTTCGTGCGCGTTGTGGCAACGTCATTCGGGGCGGAGAGGCTAGTGACACCCCTGTTGGATTTCCTGTCTCGTCGCGGCGCTGAGGATGTGCTCTTGGACACTCCGACTCTCGGTGATACAGCGCGGGTGTCGATCGTCACGCCCACCATCTCGCTCCCGCAGCTGTACGTGGAGGGCGGTGTGAGTCACCTCTGGCTGAGACCCGACATGCGGATGCCGTCAACGGAAAACTTGTTTCTCATCAACCCTGCACACCGCCGCACCCGCCGCATGATGCGCGATGTGGGGAAGGGGAAGCGCGTCCTCACAATCTACGACCGCAGCGGGTCGGCCGCGATGAACGCGGTCATGACGGCAAAGCACGTCACCGTCCTCCACCGCGAGGAGACGTCGCTGGAGTGGGCGCGGGCAAACCTAATTTGCAACCACTCCGCCTCTGTGTTCAAGACCTGCGAGACCGTCTGCTGCGACCCTGCCGAGCTGCGTGTACGACACCAGCAAGATGTTGTGTACATCGAGTGCCACCCCAAGTTCCTCAGTACCAGCAATCAGTGGGCGGAGCTCGTGCGTTCGCTTGCAAACAACAAAGTGATTGGCGTTGGCACGATGCTCATCGTGGCCCAGGAAGAGGCGCCGCTTGGTGTGCACGACCTCCTGCCCCGTCGCAAGGTTTTCTATGGCGGTGACGAGAGCAAAGCCAATCAGGATTGCCCGATGAAGCGCCGTCCCCTCGCAGATGCACTGCGCAACGCGCTGGAGAAGTGCCATCTGCGTCTCAAGTTTCTACGCGCCTTCTCTGTCGCCTGCGACCACCCGTTGCTGCCGGAGTCGGAGAGCGCGTCCTTCTCGCAAGTCTACCTCATCGAGGGCCCTGCGCTGGAGCAGGTCTTCCGTGTGCCAACTTCGAGCCACAGGAAAGTGCGCACCGATGAGGCGACGTAAGTACAGGGTACTAGCTCTTCGCTGTCTGACCTCCCATCGGCGCTGCCGTTGTGGATGCTGAACGCCGATGAAGGAAAAATGGTGGAAGGAGGATCATTAATGGAACGGTGTGCGGTCAGGGGAGGCGGACCCGTTTTTAGCTCGCTGCGCCTTGATCGCAGTTTCGGAGTTTTGTGGTTGTCGTCGCTGGCGCCTCTCTTTGCGCACTCGCTGCTGACGGGGCTCCGCCAAAGTACGGATTATCCGTCGTGGCCGCGTACGAACCCTCCCCCTCCCTCCCTCCCTCCGTTCCTCCCTCCTCACTCCACCCCACCACCACCACCACCACCACCCCGAAAAAGCAAAACGAATGATACAGGCAGAAGAGTTACCCTTGCCGCTGAAGTCTTCTTACACTGCTTGCTCGGTAGGTAAGTTGGGGTCACTGTACCTTGTCACACACTGGAGTCCACCCGCCCCCACCCCCTCCCTCTCTTCCCCGCCTTCCCCATGGCGCCATCGGAGGTTGTGTTTTCGTCGACAAGCTGTTCATTCCCCTTGCTTGTTGCTCTCACGCGTGCTCTCCCCCTCTGTAATTCGACTCCTCTTCCCGCTCCACGAACTGTGGACAACTGAAAAAGTGACAGACGCGCACGCTCTTGAGAGGTTTCTCCCTCCGCCCGTCGTGCACCCTTCCATGACGGACTGGAGGGCGGAGGCGTCTCGGGTTATCAAAGCCTTCGATGACGCGCTTGGACGACCACCCTTTCCTGTCAACGCCCCAGATGACCTTGTCAGCAAGGCCCAAGCGGTGCAAGGGACACTTGGCACCGTCGCCGCGGCCGGCAAGCTCGAGTCCCTTGAGGGGGTGAGCGAGGTGACCACAACGTTGCCCATCCTTTGCGCTTCGCTCAAGGAGGGCACGCCGAACCACACACCATGTCTGCGGCTTTATCGTCCACTGCTGCTGGCGGCCGCCCACGCCAGCTCACTATCCACCTATCCCATCTCGTACCTTCTACGGGATGCAGAGCAGGTGCTGGCTCCTCAAGAGGTGCCTTCACTGAGCGGCTCATCTGTGGCGTGCACCCTCGCCAGAGCTTCGACGGCGGCGTCGAGGGAAGTCGACGGCGACGACGCAGAGGTGGAGAAGGAGGTGACGCTCTTTACATTCATGGCGCTCACTCACTCTTTGACGCCGGCCTACATGCGCCGCTTTCTTCGCTTAGGGGCGCTCGAGCCCCCCGCTGCTGGGAACGCTGCCAATAGCAAACCTGGGAAAGGCAAAGGAGGCGCCTCACATGCCGGCGATACCGACAAGAAGGCGCATCCTTCTTCTCCATCTACCACCGCGTCTGGCGCCAATCGGGCAGGTGAAGTTGGCGGTGGCTACTCCGCTGTGCCGTGTGCCCTCTTGCACTCCATGATCGAAGCGCCGCTCTCTGAGGAGTGTCGTGCCGTTTTCGAGTCCTTCGTCGACAACACAGCTAAATTTCTGGCCTGCGTCGCCGGAGACGGGGAGCTGGCGCGGCGCATCTTGGATGTCTACGCGGGCCACCTCGTTCCGAAGCTGAAGCCGTCTTCGCTGCTCCCCTGCCTCGACGCACCACTGCTGGACTACTTCGTGGACGTTGTCGCAGCCTCGCAGCGCGCTGGGCATACTACCTTGCTCTCTAGCCGCGAGCTTCGCGACGTAGCGCTTCGCGCGTGGGACGCAGCGCGCCTCCGCCGACTTGGCTGCGCAGCAGTGTCGCGGTCTATCGGCACCGAGGACGCCACGGCGAGTTTGCTGGTGTACGTATTTCTCTACCTCATCTACTGCGACCTCGGCTCGGACGAAACCCCAACGACTCCCCCGCCGTCTCAGCCAGATACTGCGGCGACGGAGCCACGCCTGTCGGTGACGGAATCGCACTTGATTGCTGCCGTCTGCAAGGCAAGCAAGGCGGTCTTTCTCGCCGACAGAGCGCCGGCGTCATGCGCGTCTGTGTCCTCGGCGTACGTGCAGTCCGAGCTGGGTGTTCTCCTGGTGGAAGGGAGCGCTCTGCCGATGGCGCTGGCGCCTCTGCAGGTCTTTGGGGATCTCCTCCTGGCTCGACCGGCCGCAGTGGCGCTCTGGCGGAGAGGACTGGTGCGGCAGCTGGAGTGGGGAACGGAAGACGCCACTTTGATGATGGCGACAGCCACAGCGTCGGCATCATTGGTGGAGGCAAGCGTCGTCAGCGTCCTTGAGGGTGTCCTAAGGGGCGTCCCGAGATCAGATCAAGGTGTCCGCCCATCCACAAAGCATGAACAGGAGTCTGCAAAGGGTGGCGCTGCCAAGTCCAAGCGAAAGCAGAAGAGCGCCGCCGGTCGAAGCGGCAAAGGTTCTCGTATCGATGCCGCATCGAGCTCACCGAATGGGGGGCTGCCGAGTGCTGCAGCAGCAGCCGTTCCAGCGCCTGTTCCTCTCTCGGAGCTGCTCTCTGGCTGCTGCACCTGTCTTCTCTTGACGGCGCTGCTGCGTGCTGGCGCAGAGGCATCACGCGGTGAGGGCGGGAGTTCCGTGGATAGTGTGTGCTATCAAGACGGACATGTGCTTGACTGCGTCGTTCGCGCGTACTCCTATCTCTTGCAGCACCAGTCGCAGCGCCTCAGCGCTGCCTTGTGGCACAAGTTCAGCATATTCACATGCTTCATGTGGCAGTGGGCAATGACAGCGTTGTGCAGAGACACTGAAGGCGGTGGCATGACGTACCTTGCATCTATGAGGACGCTCCTGAGTGCACCGTCGACGATAGCCGTGTTGACCGCTCTCACAGAGGACACCGGCAGCATGTTGTGGCTGTCGCCCCTCTTGCTGCCTTCGTATTTCTTTCTACCATCCACTTCGAATGCGGCTGCAGAGATGCTGTCGCAGGTGTTGTGGGGCTCTCCCTGCCGCGCGCTGTGGATCGCTGTTGTGCGTGCCGCTGCAAGTGGAGAGATCGTGGGAGGAGGAGGGAAGACAGCCGGGCAAGCAGCCAAGACCACTTCTTCGCTGTTGACGCAGCAGTTGCACCCGATCCCCCCCGCCTTTCTGCTCGGTCTGTTGTGCAGTCAGTGGAGCGACCCCATTGTTGCCGACGTCGCGGAGTGCGTTGCCGCCACCACGGTGGGCGCTGGCGACGGCACGGCGCTGGTGGCCAGCCTGATCCGCATGCGCACATCAAGCGCATGCGCCGGTGATGTAGCGCTGCCGCCAACGTGCGGTCTTGCGTTCGAGCGTGCGCCGGCGTCCGCTTCCCAACACGGGCTTCAGCGTTTGCTGGACGAGGTGGAAAGGCTGCAGGAAAAGTACCTCACCGCAGCGAAATCGGCACGGCAGGAGGCGCACGAAGAGGATCACCAACGGATGCAGGAACAGCTGCAGAGCGTTCGCGCACTGGCTGACGCGCACCGTGCTTTTTGCAATACGGCAGAGGCGAAGCGCGCTGCGAGGACTGCTGAGCAGCAGCATGTGCAAGAGGAGCTCCAACGCCGCCGCGCCGCCCATGTCGCACGCCTCCATGACGATGCAGCGGCACTGGAGCGAAAGCGGCAGGTTGCACTCGAAACACTGCGGCGCAAAGCAATGCAGAGCCGTGTAGACGCCGAGGCAGCTCGTCAGCGGCGCTTCGACTCCTATCGGCGCCGCCTGGAGAGCGACTACCGCGTATCAACTTTCCTGGAGCACCTGCAGCTGTCCTCAGCCCGCGTGATGGAGGTTCGGGAGGCTCTGCGGACCGTCATGGACAGCATCACCCCGGATGACCTTCTCGAGTATTTAGTCTCTGGAAAGGCGAAGGTGCCCGCGGACATGCTCGACGGTGATGAGGATGTGAATGCTGCCGATGAGATTGAGGCCAGTGGCGGAAATGTGGACCAGCGAACCGCTCCAAGTACTAAGCGAGCAACAGATCCCCAAGCACCAGTGTCGCCGCCACCACGTCCCCCCGCCACCGGAGAGCGGCGCGACTTCTGGGCAGATGTTATGGACGGAGCCTCGACCAATAGAGGGACTGGCTCCCCAGGTGATGAGGACAGCAGCTATCATCGAATCAGTGAGACCGCTCCAGCGCCGACGATGAGGACGGCAGATGCTAATGTGGCTCCCGCCCCCCACAATCGCTCTTTTCACGCTCGCATCGCGCCGTTGATGGATCTCTTCTGCTACGATGACGGGGACGAGTTTGGTCGTGTCCCTGATATGCTGCCGATCGTTCGCCTGCGTATGGCGTCCCGTGTGTGGCCGGCGCCGCAGGTGCAGTCACTTGGCTTCACCGACGTGCGCGACGCTTTTGAGCGAATGAGAGACCGCGGACTTGTTTGCATCCAAGACGATGTGGCGCAGCTCACCCTTCTCGGCTTTCGCTACCACTACCCGTTTCACGACCCGGATGGGATGCTGGAGGTACACCTGCGCGAGGCACGAGAGCGCGTGCGGGCGTTGGTGGAGGCACGGAAAGGCTGGCGACGCGACAACGCCACCGACGATGAGGGCAGCAAAGGTGGCGAGGACATGGTCGCCAAAGAAGAGGAGGACGAGGAAGATGAGGCGAGTGTGTACCCCAGCGAGGATCGACTTCTGCCAGATGTGGAGTTTGGTATTTAGTGCCGCTTTCGCGCAGTGCTGTCGAGCCTCTCGTGTATCCGTGATGAGGAGGGACGACGTGCCGTGTGCATGCGCGATTGCTGCTATGCTGCACGGCTCGGTGGAGAGGAACGCAGCCGCATCCACGAATACGAAAAGAGCGACCACCACAGCGTAAGGGGGTGACGGCTCGCCTTTGAGGCAGGCGAGATGAGGTGAGGCGAAAAGCCGCCAAGCTTTTCTGGGGTTTTAGTGAAGGTGGGAGAACCTCTGACGTCGCGTTGCCTGCGACCCTCCTCCCCCTCCCCATCCCCCTCCCCCTCGGGAAGGTGTCAGCTTCACCTCGATATGTTGCTGGCGTGATATATGTGCGTGTGCTGCGGTTATATGGATCCTTTGCGCGGGCTTGAGAAGAACGTCTTCATCGTCCCTTTTCACGTTGTCGCTCTTCTTGTTCTTCGCGACGCGACCCCTCTCTCGTTTTCGCCATTCCGTCTTCGCACTCTTTGCCAGTGTCACTGCCACGACGGCCACCCCTCCCCTTCCACACACACACACACACATACTGGAACAACGAGAGCAAGCCCTCCCTCAAAAAAAAAAAAAGATAAGGCTGCGAGCGCTGCTCTCGCTATTTGCACACTGGTAGGCACGGACGTGCATGCATAGAAGGCACAGTCTAGAGGCACCTCTGAATGCTCACACACCCACAGAGGTATCCACACATATTGGCGCACTCATATATCGAGCACCGTCATGACATCACGTATCTTGTCCGTTCGCAAGTCTTTGGTGTACCCTTTAGGGCAGCTGTAAGCTGCGGCGTCCCAGGGAATGCCATCGTCGTCCCCGTCGCCATCGTCAGGGCCACGGCAACCACCGCTGGGCGACAGCGGAAAGCGCCAGTTTAGTACCTTGCCACCGAAGCCACCGGCTGCAGGTGTCGAAGAACCTCAGTCGAGTGACGCGGAGGAACCGATTCCGTTTCTCGCCACCATGTCCATGAACCAGGTCGGCTTCTTGCACGCCCGCAAGTGCACCAGGCGCGACCTCCTCGGTACTTCGCTGGGGAACCGTCCTGCGTCGGGCAATGTGCTCGTCAACGGTGCTTCTCACGGCAACGAAGCATTACCTGTTCCGGAATCACGCTCAGCCACCTCCAAATCCCTCGCATCGGCAGCTTCTGCTCCTCTGGCCCCGATGGCTGAGTCGGAATGTGATGTGACCAACCTCGAGCAGATGCTCATGCAGATCATGGACGCCGCCAAAGCGGCCGCGAGCACGGGCCAGACACCGTCACCTGATTCAGCGCCGCAAAGCGCAGACACGCTTCCGGCGTGTGAGTACCTGCTGCGCACGTGCTTCCATTTCGACACTGGCGCCTTCAAGCCCCGTCAGCAAGAGGTGTGTCTGTCGGTTCTCGCTGGCGTCAGCACGCTCGCCGTGTGCCCCACCGGCTGGGGAAAGTCTCTCTGTTTCCAGTTTCCCATGCTTGTTCATCGTCTGCTGTTTCAATGCCGCTACACGCGGTGGTGCCGGCAAGCTGCGACGGCACCGGCAACCGCGCAGCAGTCAAGCGAAACGGCGGCCAAGGAAGGGCAGACGGCTGCCCCAAGATCTGCCGGCGCTCTGCTAAGCAGCGGCCTACCGGCGCACCTGTTCAGCCGCTTCTGCGTCGTTGTATCTCCTCTCCTCGCGCTTATGGAGGACCAGGCAGAGAAAGTCAACGCCGTTGATCACCTCAGCGCCTTTGTGCTGTCGGGAAAGGTGGGCGCTGACCGGGAGGCACGAGTGCTTGCCCAGCTCGAGTCCCCGGTCTGCCCGCTCGACATTCTGTTTGTGTCGCCGGAGAAGCTCATTGCGAGTGTGCCGCTGCGGCGTCTCTTGCAGACGCAGGCGCAC
Source organism: Leishmania donovani (assembly GCF_000227135.1). Lineage (NCBI taxonomy): Eukaryota > Euglenozoa > Kinetoplastea > Trypanosomatida > Trypanosomatidae > Leishmania > Leishmania donovani. The sequence goes on along the minus strand of NC_018257.1, from coordinate 862,135 downwards.
CGGCTGGCGCTGGTATGCGTGGACGAGGTGCACTGTGTGTCCGGCTGGGCCTACGACTTCCGGCCCACCTTCATGTACGTCAGCCGCGTGCTGCAGAGCCCCCTCCTTGGCGACCCAGCGGCACACCCATGTCAGGAGCGGCAGGCAATGTGCGCGAGGGAGGCGCTGGCGGCGGTGCCGTACCTGTGCCTCACCGCGACTGCGACGAAGGCCGTCACGCACGACATCCAAGCCAGCTTCGGTATTGTGCGGACGGTGACGTGCGGCGATCCGTGGCGCGCGAACCTTCGGCTGCAGGTGACGGACCTAGTCGAGCGCCATGCGTCATTTCACCACCTCCCTTCAGCGTCTGGCAACGATGCTGAGGCTCGGGAGCCGTCTGCGCGCGTGACGCAGGACGCGCTCCTAGAGGCGGTACAACAGCTGCCGAAGCCGATGATTGTGTACGTACAAAGCCGTGCAGACGCAGACGCGTTGTCGGGACTGCTTTCCTCCAAATGTGGGCAATCGCATTCGCCGTCGCCATCGGCGGCGTCGGGGACGCGCTCTGGTGTGTTCCACGCCGCGCACTACCCGCTTCCACGCGAGCAGGCCAGCCCAGCCTATGACGCGGAAGGCGAGGGTACGGAGGAGAACCCCAATGACGAGCATGCAGAGGCGCCACGCGCTCCGGAGGTCGCGATGGTGATCCGCCCGTATCACGCCGCGTTGACACAGACGATGCGAAGCGCCACTCAGAGACAGTTTCTGCAAGGCAAGATCGACGTATTGGTGGCCACGATTGCGTTTGGCATGGGCGTCGACAAGGCCAACATCCGCAGCGTCATCCACGCCTCGGCACCGAGCTCGATGGAGTGCTACGTGCAGGAGATTGGCCGGGCGGGCCGCGACGGTGCGCCAAGCATCTGCCGTCTCTTGTACAACCCTTTTGACTTCTACACCCTCCGGTGCCGACTCTGGGGCACGCTGCTCTCGCCGTCCGAGATGCACTCCATCGTGCGTGCGATATTGTCATGTTCTGCCACCCACGTCGGGCAGCGACTCATGCTTGTCTCTGTATCCGCTCTTTCAGCGGAGCTGGGGTTCAGTGAGGAGATCATCGAGACAGTTCTTTTCCTGCTACTCACCACAACTCACGTCAAGGCTCCGCTTGCTGAGGACTTCTCCTCGTGCGCATCCCCTTCTCGTCTACCTGCCCCTTTCAAGAGTGTTTGCGGCGCGTACCCTCTCAGCTACAAGGTTCTACGGGTGCAGGAAGAGGCAGGAAAGGACGGTGATCCGGAGCTGGCGAGTTCAGCCAGCAACGCCACCCTTCACGGCAGAGCAACGCCGTTGAAGCGACGGCGCACTGGCGCCACAGCGGCACTAGGTGGCTCCTCCTCGGCCGTCGCCGGCGTGGGTCTTCTCCTTCGGCAGCTCGGGGCCACTGACGCCGTTCTGGAGCTGTGCCGTGTGACACCAAACATGCCGAACCAGATCGAAATGGCGAACAAGCTGTCGATGCCGCTTTACGAGTTTCAGCAACGCATGCAGGACCTCGTGGAAAGCGGTATCGTAACGGTCGCCAAGTACGGCAGGTCGTCAGCTCTGCTTTTAGAGTTGGCAGACTCGTTCGACGAGGCGGCGAGTCCTGCCGGTCAGCAAGCGCTCGCCTCGCACCTTTTAGCTCTCCATCGCGGTCGTCTGGATGCGCAGGTGGCCGGGCTGCGACGGATGTTCAGCGTCCTTCAACGCCCAACCCACGAAGCCATTGCTGCTGAGCTGAGCAAGGAGCCCGGTTGGTGCGACACGGGGCTCGGCAACGGCCATCGTTCATGGAGGCCGCCAGGTCGGGAGATGGGCAAGCTGAAGGCCGTATCTCTGGTCAACGCCTTTGTCGAAGAGAATCGCCTCCGAATCCATTCCACCTACGAGGCGCTGCGTGCTTTGTTGGGAATTCGCCCAAGGAGTCTTATCCAGCATGGCAAGTACGCAGGGCAGCTCCCCTTGGCTCAGAGCTGGTACGTGAACTCCCCGTACTTTGGGGCGCTGCGCACCTTTGAGCTGTCTTGGGTACTACAGGTGCTTGCGCCCCACCACCTCGAAGCACCAACCCCTGACGCGTGAGGCAGTAGTAACGCTCAGTAGCGTGACGAGAGAGGAGTAAAAGCGAAACCGCTAAACGCATCCCTCCCCCTCCCCAAGACAAAAAAAAACGGCCGAGCCCTGGGGTCAACGAAACACTGCCCATACTGTCCCGCATGGAGCGTGCTCTTTCAGCGCGGAGTGTGTGGTGAATCGACGTAGGTCCGGATTCGTTTGTGCGCCTGCGCTTCTACGCGCGCGCATGTGTGTGTATGACGACTTCTTGGGTACCCCACTCTTCCCATGAGCTTCCTCCTCCTCTTGTGCGTGCGCGGCGTATTTATAAACCATGCCATCTTGCCTTGCCCCTGCTCCCTCTTTACCTTTCCCTCGCCTTCTTTCTTACTGTCCGTGTCCTCCTCTTTTCCCTGTCCTTTGTGTCGTTAGCGGCGAGAGAGCGACGGCAAGAGGGGGCCTACTTTCGCCTGGAAAGTAGGTGTCACTCGGCGAACGCGGCTTGTGAAGGCACGCGGACAAGCCCGACCCACTGCGTGCTGGCTCAGATCGGAGAAGATACGAGCAGCGAAACTCCTTTCCCCCTCTCCGCACGCACACACGCACGTAGTATGGGTGAGGAATGACCAAAGAAGAGAACGAACCCCACAAGTGAGGAGGAAAGGTCGTATGGCAAGAGCAAGATATCAGGAAGGAGCAAGACAAAACAAACAAAATATGAAACATTGGTGGCTGTGCGGGAGGAGGAAGTCGCCTCTGCCCGGCCATTCACGCACACACACACACATATATATACACGCACGTGAATGTGCACGCATAGATGCTGGCGCACTCGCGCTCCGTGAAAAGAGCACTGAGCTCGAATCGCGAGCTCCATGGCTTCATGCCTTGGTTTTCCACCCCCTTTTTGTTTTTTTTTTATGTCCTTGTCATGTCGGTGTCGGCACGGATGCGCGCGGAGCGACACGATGATGCATCGCGTCGTGCGAGACCATTTCTAGTCTTGTGTGTGTGTGTGCGTGTTTGTATGTGTGCTTTTCTCTCTATCTGTGTGTTTGTAGCTGTGAGCGTGAGGGGGTGTTTCGTTCACCCAGCTGCATCGACTGTGAGTGAGCGAGCATAAAGCAGAGCCGAAGCCCTCCATGGGCACCTTCGCCCAGCGCCTGCCGTCGCGCGCACATTAGGTCATTGCATCTGTAGCTCAGAAGGGTGCACGTGTAGGTGATAGCGCCAGAATCATGGCCTGCTCGCCTCAACTCCCAGGACATTCTTCTCGTCAACCGAGTGCAGTGGTGCTCTCCGGCCCAGTGGCTTCATGTGAAGGACGGAGCTGCGGGTAGCAAGGGTGATTCTATGCACGGGTGGCACCCCTCCCCCCGACCCTTTCCCATCCGTCTGTCCATCCCAATGGCATCCTCTCATCACGCCTTTTTTTTTTCCGTGTTTGTTTCTGCGCGACTGCGCATCTCCGGCGGCGTCTCCCCCTTCGCTTTCCCCGTAAACGCGCCCGGAGGGGCGACACGGGCACTCATTTGTGGGTCGCGCAAAGAATCCAGTACGCCGCACACAACACACACACACACAGAGAAGCAGGCATACAGATAGACAGACGACTAATCCAACGGGCTCTCCATTGCTCTTTTTTTTCCTGTATGTGTGTTTTTGAGGGGGAGGGGCCTCTTGTGAGGGTTTGCTTGTCCCCAGCGTCGCCGCGTGTAGACGACATTATTGCCCGATACTCGCGGCGATACAGAAATCTATAAAGTAACCGGGGCTGAACAGCTTGGATGTGAGTCGGTGCCTTTGTTTGGCTTTTGATCTCACGGAGCGAAGAGCAAGCAGTGCGCGAGAAGGGAGCACGCTTGTCATCGCACCCGAGAGGCAGAGCAGGCGGAGTCGGAACAAGCAAACAAGAAGGGGGGACGTCTTTTCCGCTGCTGCTCGACGGATTAGAAGATCAAAAGCTCGGTTGCCTTGCTTCGGTTCGTCCCTGGGCGTCAGGACTCTCTACGCACTCCCTGTACCCTTTCCCTGCACCCGGCTGCAGGAAAGCCCTCTACTCGTGGCATTCGTGCACAGCAGCATGTTCCGTCATCACGGACGTCTCTGTGCGGCGGTGGCGGCTGCAGTGGCCGCAAAAGCGGGTGAGTCAGCAAGCAGCTGCTCCTCTAAATCGTCGTCCCTCATGCACGCGGTGGAGTCTGTTTCGCCGATGCCGGTGTACTTGAAGCCGTCGAGCAGCCCACAGCGCAAGGCGAGCTTTTATTTTCCCCGCATGCGGGAGAAGTGCCCCCCGGACTACGCTTTTCAGCCCAGCTCGCTCGGGACAGCGTTGCCACTGTTCAGTATCACGTCATCCTCGTGCGAGTACTACGCCTTACGGCTGCCGCTCTTGAAGGCTGGGTTCCGCCGCGTCCCTGCAGAGGCTCGCGACGTGGCGAGCAACCTCGTGTGGGGACGCTCGATGCGGTTCTGCGAGATGCTGCGCGACGGCCAGCCGACCCCGTTGCTCGACTTTCCCGCTGCTGATTCGTCTGAGCAGGCAGCCTACATGGACAAGCTTCGCATGATAAACTCTCACCAGCGGTACAACCACTTTCCGCTTAGCCACGCCAACCTCGGCTGCAAGCGAGGGATGGCGGTGAATGTGCGCCGGGCCTTCAAGGATGCCATGCAGCGTGCCACTACGCCAGGAGAGCGGAAGGCGGTGCAGTCGCGCTACAGCTACATGCCACGCACCTGGTTCTATCCACAGGAACGCGAGAGTTTGGTGACTGCCATGAAGGCCGCACCTAGCAATCGGCACTTCATCTGGAAGCCGTCTCGAGGCAGCTGTGGCCGAGGCATCTTGATGTCGCAAGGCGGCACGGCGCACGCGCCGTCGTGGGAGCGCATCATGGAGGAGATTGACTGTAAGGCAGCCTCTAAGGAGACTCGGCGGCTCTTCAGCAGCTACGTTGTGCAGGAGTACATTGAGAATCCTCTTCTTGTGGAGGGTCGGAAGGTGGATCTGCGCCTGTACGTTGCTGTCACATCCTACAACCCACTCACCGTCTACTGGCACGAGGAGGGGCTGGTGCGATTTGCAGCTGAGCCCTATAGCGACGCTACTAGCGCATCATCCTCGAGTATCGACGGTGACGGGATGGAAGTGGGCGACGGAGCCGGTCTACCAGGCGCTCTTACTGGTGGCACGAGCCGCGAAAGCGCTGCTTCTCGCAATAGGGGCGATCACGACAGCGGCAGTGCGGCTCTGTCGGATCACTGCCCAAAGCACATGCACGACCGTTTCCGTCACCTGACAAACTACTCGGTCGGCAGGCGTTACGTTGCCACGCATGGCAACGGCCGTTCCGTGCTATCCTTTCCGACGGAAACCAACGCGGTTGACGGGGATGAAGCCGCACCTGCGCTCAAATGGTCTCTCCAACGGCTGTGGGACTACATTGATGCTGGCGGTGGCAGTACTGTGACGATCGGAACAGGGGTGACACCGGCTCGACGCGCCTCCGATGCGGTGCGCGAGGAAATTGCCCAGCTGATCACGCGCACCTTGATGGCGGTTCGGCCTGTCGTCAACGATGCTGTCCGCCGTGTGCCGATGCCGGGCAGCTACTTTGAGCTCTACGGCTTCGACGTCATGCTCGATGCCAGCCTCAATCCGTTTCTCATTGAAGTCAACACGCTGCCGTCACTTGAGAGCAGCTCGACGTTCGACTACGCCACCAAGACGAACGTGGTGGCTGACCTGCTCAATTTGGCCATGCTAGAGCCGTTCGAGAGGAATATGGCACCAGGTAGCACGCTCTGGAACTCGTCCCAGCTGCGCGAAGACCTACACGGCCCCCTCGCAGCAAAGGATGGGGGGCTTTTCCACGCTGCGGAGACGGGCGACGTCGATGTGGTTGCTTGCGGCAACGCTGCTGTAGCCCGCGAGGACGTGGAGCTGCGCATGAGGGACGAGCTTGCCTACGCCCGCGGCTTCCACCGCATCTTCCCCGCGAAGACGCTTTCAGGGACGTCTTCGCAGCAAATAAAAATGGAAAGCTCAGCCAGCTTCTCGGGCTTGTCAGCACCACCGACTTTGCACCAGCCACTTGACTTGTTGGCGATGTGCTCCTCCTACCTGGCAGACTTGCACGCGTATGAGTCACAGGGCCTTCTCAGCGAGGAGGATACGTGGGCGTTGGCGTCGTGATCTTCTTGTTCTTTTTTGTTTTCTCATGTCCGGTGACGACACTAAACCCATGCGCACGTCTACACGCTCATGCTACTTGTGCGCGAGTACCGCGCTGCGGCATTTTTGCCCGGGCAACGAGAGGCGAAGAGGGAGCATAGCGAGATTGAGGGAAGAGAGTTTTTTTTTTGGGGGGGCCTTGATCTTCCTGAAATGTGCCTACTGTAGCTTGTGTGGTCCTTGCTTCCCTGAAGGGATGCCGACGTCTTTCGGGTGATGCATCTCCCTTCCTGCTCACTCAGCAGCTCTCCGTGTGAACGTTCGCCAGTACGCGTCTCTCTTTGCGCCTGTCAGTCTGTCTCTGATGCTCATCGAAATCGGTGAGCCTGCGCCTCCTTTGCAAGCGAATATGTGGAAGGGTGGGCACGATGATTTTGACAGTGCGGCAGCGCGATGGTGCCGCGAAGGGAGCAGGAAAGGAAGTGGGTATGCCGGTGCAAGACACAGGCACATGCATCGTTCAAGGAGGAAGAGAAGGAGAGGCATTCGATGTTCCGTGGATTCCTAAGTCTCTGCGTGCCACTTTGACTCCAGTCCGCGCTCTCTTGATTTGCTAACGTGCCATGTGATCCCGCGAGGTGGACATCTTTCTTGCCCTTCGCCCTACCGCCGCCCCGCCGCCTTTCCTCGCCCCCCCTCCCCCAACCTCTCTTCTTGTTGTGGTCATGAATGCTGCGATGTGTTCTTACTACTTTTATCTTCCCCATCCCTCATCTTCACAGACACCGCGACCCCTCTTCTGTTCCATCCGTAGACGCGCACCCAATGCGCGCTATCCTCATTCTCAACGCATGCACACCTTCCTTCGAAAACACCGCGTCTCGACGAGGCTTGAAAAAAAAAAAAAAACGATCTGCAGAAAAAGGCAATCCGCAGAAGTCAAATATACGCGTCACCGGTACTCGACTGCCGTTGTCTCTCCCTCTCTGGTGGTGGTGGTGGTGGTGGATGCTAATCCATGTCTCATTCCGTTTTGCGTGTATGCTTCCCTCCTTTCTCCTCCCTTCCCCCGGAAGAGGGCGCCGGAGAGTGCAGAAGCACACATCTGCGTGCTACTACTGGGCTCACCAGTTCACCACAAAACCCTCCTTCCCCCCTCTGTACAGAGGTGACGAAACGTCCTTGCTGTCTTCCTTCCACTAATGCACGTCAGAAGCTTCTGGACCTGATCATGCCACGCTTGGTCACCGTGCACGATGCTCGCAGTTTACTGTGTCTTCGAGGCATCGCGTGTCCTCCGCCATACTTCTCTCCCTCTCTCCCTCTCCCCACTGCACCCGTTCGAACACGCGACGTATCGGCGACAGAAGCAAACGTCGCCGCGTACGCACGGCGGCCACGATGTACTAGGGAGGTTCCAGGCAGACGTGGAACCGCTGTCTGCCGCGCACTATTCCTTTGCCATGTTGTTCTCTCTAGAAAAAAAGGACTACGAAACAAAAAAGCAAGCAGGATACTTTAGAATGAATGCGGACTCTGGCGGCGAGACCAATGGCGAGGCGGGCCCGGCCGCCGCAGCGGTGGCGTCTTTTCCGCAGCTGACGCTTGAGGAGGAGGCTGAACTGCTGGCCAAGTACGGCGCCGAGGGACCCTACGACGACTACCTTGAGTGGGCAGCACCGAGTCAGTTTAAATCGCAGATGGGCGACGGCCATGTCTTTCTTACGGGTGCGGCGTCCGACGACGACGACGACGTAGGCGATCACGCTGCTGCCGCAGACTCCTGCCGCCATGGCAACGCAATTGCACCAAGGCGTGGCCGCGAACATGCACACAGGGACCCGCTGCGATTGTATCTCCACGAGAAGTTTCCTTCCCTCATGTTTCTGGACAGAACTACACCAGCGTCGCTGATGGAGACCGTTACGGACACCCTAGACGCTCTCGAGAACCTGAGCAACGCCGATGGGCGCCAAAGAGAACGAGCAGAGGGCCACGCGTCAACGCTGCCACTTACCGGATTCACGCGGTCTCCCGCTGTGGAGCGGCATGCTGCCGTCTTGCGAAGCGGAAAAGAGTGGGCACGCCGTGCGAGTATAGCTGTTCAGGGCGCGTCTATCACTTCGATGGCATCGCACTTGTTTGTGCCGGACACGCATGACGCACCTTTGGCGCGCCGTGGTGATTGTTCCCCCATGAAAGCAGCGGGCGCGCCTGCATGCACCGAGGATATCGAGTTTCACCGCCTCGTTGAATCAACGGAGCAGCTGCTCGCCAAAGCAACGGAGGCACTGAAGGCATGCTCCGCGGAGGCGTGCGACAAGGAAGCAGACGACATAGCGCACGCCGTGCGCAAGCAGCAAGAGCGCGAGGCGCTGCTTACCGAGGATGCGCTAGATGTGTATTTCGACAGGATGGAGGTGCTGAACGGGGACGAAGACGACGAGGAGGCAGTGCAGCTGCTTCGTCGTGCTCGCGAGGGACGTGCACGGCTCCGTGCCGCCCTAGCGCTGCGTACAGTGGACACACCTGCAAGCGACATTTGTGCGGGGTATGATGAAGTGGAGATGGCACCGTGCGCCGAAGATGTCGACGCGGACGCGCCGTCACTGTTTTCCCTAACGCCGGGCCTTCCGTATCTTTGCGCATTCGAGATGGAGCTCCCGCTTTCGCAGACGGTAGCGGCTCAGCCGCTGCCTGGCAGCAACGGCGCTGTGGTGCGGGCACCAGCGGCGCATCCCGGGATCCGCAGTGGAGCGCAGGCGGTGCCAGAGGCGGTGGGCCCGCCGACCGACTTTACAACTGAGGAAGAGAAGTCCGTGTCGCTTCCGCAGCTGCTCACGAGAAGCACGGAGGTACTTGCATTGATCGCAGACGCGGAGCTCCGCGATGCTCAGATGCAGCTGGACGCCGCGGCGTCAAGAGAGGCACACGTGCGAGCGTGTCGGCCCGGTAGTCCTGCGCGAAGAGGAATGGCGCAGACAACGCTGCAGAGAGACGACCGAAGCGCACTCGGCCTTGCAACGCTTCCGTCGTTTGTGCAGCAGCTCGACATACTCCTCTCTCCCACACGAGAGGAGCAACATTACCGTGGGGCAGCTCCAACGCGGTCGCTTCAGCCGGATACCCAGGTAGGCCTCGACGATGGCGCCAACGCCGCTCTGGAGCAGCAAGGCGGAGGTAGCAATGGTGCAGCCGAGTCCGTGTCGCTTGTGAACACTTCGCTAGAACGAATTCGCCGGCAGGCGGCACTAGAGTCTTTTCTTGTAGACCGCGAGGCCACTGAGGGTCACCGCATGCGCATCGAAGATGAGCTGGTGGAGCGCGAGATTCGTGCCTGTGCAGATCGTCTCACTTGGTACGCAGAGCAGCGTACTACGTTGGCACAGTCTGCTGTGCAGGCGGCGGGGCGCCTTTGCGAGACAGAGAGAGCCGCATACGCCGAGCTCCTCGCCGCCGCCAACAAGGACAGAGCGCTGGCGCAGCAGTCACAGGAACTGCGACGCCTCCAAGAAACGGAGAAGCTGGTGTACACACTCATCTTAGAGTGGGAGGTGCAACGGGAGAAGCTGTTGCAGGAGGAGGCACTATCGCTTCGGTCGTTGCGTCGCGACGCAGAAGAGGAAGAGCAGCGTGCTCGAATCGCCACCCGGAAACGCGTGGATGGCGAGATAGCCGCTGCAAAGAAAGCCATGGTGCAGCTTCGCGCCGTCTTTGAGCAGCAGCGTGTACGGCCAGGTCCACGGACACTGCAAGGCGAAAATGACGCGCCTGCAGCTGACACCGCGATGTCTCTGGGGGAGAACCCACTGCGCGAGAGCCAATGGTATGCTTGGCGGATCGCGCCGTTGCTCAGAGAACGAGCCGCATTGCTGCGCTGGGCCTCGACGCAGCAAAAGGTACTCGAGAGCGTCCGCAGTCTTCTTGTAGAGGCTGAGGGCCATTACCGCGCTCATGCCAAGGGTGCTGCTGAGAGTCTCAACAGCACCGAAACTCCAGCCTCTGTGGTGGTGCTCCCGGAGAATCCCCCTGTAGTGGAGGAGCACGGTATGTCCGTCGGGCACACCGCCGCGGATGCTCGAGTGCTGGACGCCGACGCATTTGTGAGGCTGCTCTGGCCGTCGCTCCACGCTGTGGTACGCAACCCACGGCGGGCACCCCAGCACCTGGCGAAGCTCGTGCTCTCCCTCGAAGACCTGCAGCAGGTAGACTGGGGCCAGCTGCGTCAGCTCAGCCTCAGCGCTGCCCAAGGTGCAAGGGCACAGCGCGAACCCGAAGCCGCGGTTTCGGTCGCGCGTGTGGTGAAGGAGTTGGATTTAAGCGGCAATCCTCTGCGGCAATTCGATGTCGTGGAGGCTGTCCGCACCTTTTCCTCATTGCAGTCGCTCAGCGTTTCTCATGCACAACTGCATACCCTGGCCGCATCAGGCGCGACAGCCACGACAGGCAAAGTGCACGCGGCGGGATCGCCCGACCAGCGCCTCCTCTCTGCCGCCAGCGCTGCCTCTTCTCGCTCCTCGCACCTGCGCCACGTAGCGGCGGCCCGCAACCACGCGCTGGCGGCGCAGGTTCACCTGCTGTCTCTTAGCGTCTCCTCCAATAATCTTGCTTCGCTCACGCCGCTGGGTACGCTCGCCTCTTCCTCCCTGGTTCGCTGCACGGCCACAGAGAACAAGTTGACTACCCTTGACTCCCTTAGTGGCTGCGTGCAGCTGCGCGAGCTGTCAGCAGCTCATAACCGACTGACTGATGTGCGAGCCGCCAGCACGATGCCGCTGCTGCGCGAGCTGGATGTGGGGAACAACGAACTCGCAACATTGACTGCAAGAGCAGATGGAGGTGGAGATGAAGGTACATCGAGCTCGCCCATGCTGCTCAGCAAGCTGTGCGCCTCGCACAATCCACTGCGTGCGCTTCCAACGAGTCAGTACGTCTACCCCTGCTTAACGCAGCTGTTTGTGAATCACACCAAGCTCACCTCCCTTGGCGCTGCCACCCTCGGGTGGTTTCCGATGCTGGCGGTGCTGCAGGCCGAGGGTAATGAGATCAGCGACATTAGCGGAGTGCAGCACTGCCCGCGGCTGAGGTCGCTGAGGCTATCGCACAATCGGCTTGCCTCTCTAAGCGGACTAGAGCCGCTGAGATGCTGCACGCGGCTGCAGGTGCTTGATCTAACGGGGAATCCGTGTCTGGTCGAGGACTCCAATGATGCCCAAATTGCCGCGGCGGTGACTCGTGCACTATACGAACTCTCGCCGTCTTTGGAGGTACTGAACAACCGCCCTCGGGAACGCGCTCGTGAGCTGCGACGAATGCCGGAGTCCCACTCGCCATCTACGCATGCACCGACAACAGGGACAGAGGTAGGCGACAATCGGGACGGCGGATGGCACGCCGACGCTGCTCTTGCTGCGTGCGTCACGTCGTCGTCGCGATACCTCCCTGCTACTCCCCAGCTATACCGAGAGGTCTTTGCCGCCCTGTGCTGGGATGCACAGCTGCAGCACGTGCTGGAGGAGAAGGAGCTGCGCGAGGCGTACGCACAGCGTCCGTTGAACCGCGCTAAGGGCTGGGAGCTAACCGCCTCTGACGCTGCTGCTGCTGTTGCTGTTGCTTGTGCGGAACGCGACGGCGATCAGCCACCGAGTAATCACGGTGCTGCAGCAGTTGCGGATCTGAACGCGGTAACGGCGGCACAAATTCACGTTCGCGCAGCGGAGCACCAGCGTCACGTGGAACACTACCGGGTCGACGCCGCGACGGTGTCTGAGTGGATCAACCTGTCTCCTCGTCCCCCTTCAGCGGCGCTTGCTGTGCCTGCGGAGGGTGACCCGCTAGCAAACGCGCACGTGCGTAACTTTTCCTACAAGCAGCAGCAGCAAGACCACATCACCCTTCTCGCTCGCGCATATCTTACGGAGTGGCTGCACGGCCGCGTACTCGTTCGACGGGCTCGCCTCGAGCTGGCCCGTCTGCGGCTCGCGTACCGGCAGTCCCGGGCGCGCCAGGAGGAGCTTGCCGTCCAGCGCATCCAGCCAGTCTGGCGTGGCGCGGCGTTGCGCTCACGGCTGCAGCGTTTTTTGCACCCAGAGCTGGCCGGCAAAGGCGAGAAGATCGACGTCGATGACTTTCCCAAGGTCAACGTGGACGACTGGCTCGTCGATAACGCCGCTGCTCTGGCGCCGGTGGAGGTGCTCTTCCATGACGTGGTGGAATCGGCGCGTGGTCTGGCCCCCGTGCCGTTCGACATTTCGGAGATGACGACCTCGCCCGCTGTGGCTGCAAACAGTGGTGCATCGCCACCGCCAGTCTCCACCAGCTTCACCCGTGCACTCCCAAATGACGCTCCGCCGCAGAACGGGGTGGCCAGCGGCCACGCCGCACCGCAGCGCATCGCTGAGGAGCCGCCGGGTGGCGAGGTCGCGGTGGTTGGTAAGCTGAGGAGTAGCGGTTCAACTCTGGCTGAGCAGTGGGGTCCCCTTGTAGCGGCGCAGATCCGAAAGAGGCGGCAAAAGCTTGCTCGCTCGCACCAGCAGCACGTGCGCGAGGAATTCCTTCAGGACCCGCTGCGTGTAAAGCGGGAGGCGCGAGAGGATCGTGCGCAGCAGCGGCCCAAGTAGTAGGATGCCCCTGATCCGCAGGTGTACCCTCTTCACTGTCCGCCGCAGCAGTCCCGGCGGAGATGAAAAGAGTTGCGCTCCCCACCGCTGCCCTGCGCTTTGCCCCTCTTGGCCAAGCGGGATTCGCTGTGACTCTGCCCTTCTCCGCGACTACGTGCGCACGCTGTGGGGGGTGGGGGGAGGGGAAGGGGGAGGCACACGTCTTCCATGGGGTCGTTGGCAAGTTTGTGCACTACGTATGCATTGGAAAAAGCACACCAACATGGAGGATAACGGAAGCGGAAGTGGCGTGGAACGCCTGGCTGCACTACTGCATCTGTGTTGAAAACGTTGGACTCGCTGTGTTGGCAAAGGAGAGCGTGCCGACTCCGGGAGGAATAGCTTGTTGACTCATCTCGTGGAGGCTGCCTAGAGAAGAAACAGCGAGGCATGGACGTTGCGAGCACGCCACGACTCCTCCGAAGGAGATGGCAGCCGTTTTGCCACTGCCTGTTCTCCCTCGAAGTGTGGCATTCCTTGTTCGCCAATCAGGGGCGCGCACACGGGCGGCGCCGACCTTCACGAAGGATGCAGGCTGTGGATGCTTTGGCTCCGGAAGAGGCACTTCTCATCCTCCGCCCCCCCTTGACATCCCCGTCTTTGCCTCTTTTTCCTTTCTATCAGCTACCCGTACAGTGCGACTATCATCTGTCATTTTCGCCCACGCGCACTTGCACGTGGGCGTGTCTCGATCTCTGGGCGCGCGCTTCCCACTCATTCGCTACCTTGGTGCACGCTGAGCAACGGTGCATCTCTACCCCTTCGTACCACCTCCGCTCCTTGCCTGCTCGCCTGCCAGCCTGTACCGGCACAAGGCAGCACAAGGAGAGAGAGGGCCCCCGCCTGCAGCTTTCATCGGCACGACTCAAGCAAGAACAACAGCACACAATATAACAACACCCGGACATCTTTTTTTTTTCGTATTGGTCGGATCTCCGTTTGCTCTCGCTGCAACACACCCCACAGCATCCGCCACGCCTGTCGCGCTTCGCATCACCCTTTTCTTCCTCCCTTTATTCATGGCCGGCCTCGGATCGCGGTTCGTATTACCCAGCGGCCATCGCGTACGGACGACCGTTTGGTGAGCTCTCCTTGTTTGTGAGCGTGTGCCTTCTCTGTGTGTCAGCGCCGCGCGCATCCGTCGTGCAACGACGGCATACGTGCACGCCGGCCGTACGTGTAAGGTTCGGCTCACCCACGTGGTCTGTCCCTCTCTGATCGCGCCTCTGAGCACCCGCCGCCCTTCAAGCTGTGCTCTTTTAGCGGTCAACACGATTGCTGGGAAATGGTGGGCGCTGGAAAGGCGGCGAGCTCCTCTGACCCGCCGCCTTTCCAGCAGAGCATGGTGCCGGGCTTGAGTATGCCCATCACCACCACCCCCAGCACTTGCTACGCCAACTCCTCCACCTCTAGTCCTCTCCTCCCACGTAGCACCTCCACCAGTCCCTTTCCGGTTCAGCGGCGCGGTGGCGGCTTCCACTTTGCTCGTACGCTGGACAGCTATGAGTCGCGCGGCGACGCAGGCTGCAGTGACTGTGCGTTCAACGGCTTGGCCCAGAAACGCCACTCATCGACGAGCGAGAGGGTGGCGGCGACACCCGTCCCCGTAGGGGCCTCGACTTCCCTGTGGTGCAGGCGCTTAGGATTGCGACTGCAGCGCTTGTGCAAGAACGCTGCCCAGCGCCTCTCGTTGACGAGGGTCTTCAAATGCACCGGGGACAGCCAGCGGAGCCGCGCCACTTACGCTCCGGTGCCAAGCCGTCGCTCCGACAACGCTGGCCAGCACGAGATGCGCCGCATACGCCTACTAGACGAGGCCGTGGGAAATCAGTACTGCACGAACCTGGTGATCAACAGCCGCTACACGGTGCAGAACTTCATCTTCAAGAACCTCTACGAGCAGTTCAGCCGCCCTCTCAACTTGTACTTTCTGGTCGTGGCCGTGCTGCAGTTCGTTTCGGTCATCGCGCCTGTCAACCCGCTGTCCACACTGCTACCACTCCTTTTCGCTTTCACGCTGACCGCCGCGAAGGAAGGCTACGATGACTTGAAGCGGCACCGACAGGACCACAAATACAACCACACGCTTCGCAGGGTGCTTGACACCGAGAAGGTGGCCTGGGTCTCGCGCATCAACGCCGACATTCGCGTCGGCAATGTGCTGCTACTGCGCGAGGACGAAGAAATTCCATGCGATGTTGTCGTACTCGGCGCGACCTCGGGTGTGTACATCCGCACGGACAACTTGGATGGCGAGATCGACCTGAAGCCTAAGGAGACGCTTCAGCTCACTACGGTTGACCCGGGTAATCTCTCGCGGCGCACGCGCGCGGTTTGCGACGTCAGTTCGGAGACGGAGCCGCCTCCGGCTGTGAATGTCATTTCGGCTCTCACAGGTGTGTGCCTAGAGTGTCCTCCAGCGTCAGCGATCATGGACTCTTTCGAAGGCTGCGCGGACCTTCAACCCACTGCCCAGGCGACCGTCTCTTGCGTTGGCGCCCCGTCGGGGCGAGTGCCTCTCACCCATCACCATCTCCTCCCCCAGTCGTGCGTCCTGAAAAACGTCGCGCAGGCGGTGTGCGTCGCGGTGTACACGGGCGATGACACTAAGTGTGGCATGAACAAGCGCGAGGCGCCTGTGAAGTGGGCGCAAATCGACAAGGACGTCAGCCGCTACTCCGCTTGCATTTTTGTGTGCCAGATACTGAACGCCCTCGTGTTTGGCGTAATCGGGTTTGTGAAAAATGGAAGCATGCACGACATGGCCTGGTACCTGCCGTTGCCGGTGAGCGAGGCGAGCGGGTCGGCTGTCATATACCCGCTGCGCTTCTTTCTGCTGACGACGGTCATGATTCCCGTCTCCTTCAAGTTTGTCGTGGATGTTTGCAAGTACTACATGGCGAGAGCGGTCGAGTGGGACATCTCAATGATGCATACAGCACCAGCGGCAGCGGGGTCGCAGCGGCCAGATCAGTCGCAGCAGATTGGTTGCAAGGTGAAGAACTCCAGTATCCTCGAGGACCTCGGTCAGATCGACTACGTCCTGTCCGACAAGACCGGCACCCTCACGCAGAATGTGATGGAGCTGGATGCCGTCACCGTCTGCCCTGGCCACCATATCTCTGTTTCCAAGATAGCAGACACATGCGCGACTCTGCCAGAGGAGCTGAAGAAGCAGGACCCCGCAACGCTTGCGACAGTGCGGCGATTTGCGCAGATGGTCGCCTTGTGCAACACCGTAGAGGTCGCGCATCCCCAAGCATCTTCGGGCGCGGGCCCGAGTGGCGCGGCGATCGCCTACCACGCCGCGTCTCCAGACGAGGTTGCTCTCTGCGTGGGGATGCGCAAGTTGGGGGTCTCACTGGTGTATCGCAACGAGCATCGCGCCGTGCTTCGTGTGCGCCGCGGAGAGGGCAGCAGTGACACCGTGGCAGCCGCTGCACTGGGGGCTTGCAGCCACGGTAACAGCGGCATACGCGTTGCAGGGACAGACGACGATGCTGAGGACGAGCTGACGTGGACGGTGCACCACACTCTCCCCTTTTCCTCTGAGAGGAGGACGATGGGGGTCGTTGTGGAAGAGCCCGGCTCTGGTCGAATTTGGTTTATTGTGAAAGGCGCCGACGATCGGGTGATGGAGATGGCCTCACCGCCACCGTCGTCCTCGGATGCCTCGTGGCACCCCCAAAACCTTCCGCTCCATCCGGAGTGCGCGGCGAAGCTGTCCCTGTACGCCCACCGCGGCTTCCGTACCCTTCTCGTCGCGTGTAAGGAACTCACACGGGCGGATCTAAGTGTCTTCCTGCGCAACATTGCGGAGGCGAGCTGTTTGGCCGAGGGCCGGCAGGCCCGCCTCGACGCACTGCGTGCGCAGATGGAATCTGGTGTGACCATTATCGGCATCACAGCCATCGAGGACAAGTTGCAGGATGATGTGGGGGAGACGATTAGCGACATGCTCCTCGCCGGCATCAAGGTTTGGATGCTGACAGGGGACAAGATGGAGACGGCAGAGCAGATCGGCCTGTCGTGCGGTCTTTACCGTGCAAGTGATATGGTCATTCGCATTAGCGAGACACAGTGTTCTACGGACCTCGGCAGAGGCACCTGCGAGCGTGGCGATGCGGCGACCAATGCGAGAAGCTGGCGCGAGGAGCTGCTCTCCTTCCCGATGCAGCAACTGCCTTCGCCACCCTCCTGGCATTTCCGACAGCGCAGCGCTGCATCCGCGTTTGTGTCCGCGTCAGCGGCGCAGATGTGCGGCAAGGCGCTGGAGACGCGCGTGCTTGGTTTCGACGCGAGCGACTCGTCTCAGCTCTCGAACGGGCCGTTGCGCACGATGGCGCTGGCAGCGGACAGTGTCGCGGAGGCAAGCGGGAGCGGCGCGGGCGGTGGTGCCTTTGTGAGCGGTGGCCCCGAGCGCATCGCCGTCTTAGTTGTGGAAGGTGGTAGTGTACTAGAGACCATCCTACAAGACCCGACACTTCGGGCACGCTTCCGCGAGATATCGAGCCGCTGCGGCAGCGTCATCTGCGCGCGCGCGACCCCGAGCCAGAAAGCCGCCATCGTCCGGTTTGTGCGCGGCGGCGGCTTCATGACGCTGTCCGTCGGCGACGGCGGCAACGATGTCGCGATGCTGCAGGAAGCGCATGTGGGCGTGGGGGTTGCGGGCAAGGAGGGGCAGCAGGCGGCCCGTGCCGCAGATTTTTCCATTACGCAGTTTTCCGACCTGCGCGCGCTGCTGTTTGTGCACGGGCAGCAGGCGTACACCCGAACCGCGTACGTGATCAAGTACAGCTTCTACAAGTCGATGCTGATTTCGTTCATTCAACTCGCCTACAACGTAATCGGCACCCATGTATCTGGTGGTACCTTCTGGAACAGCTTTTCTCTTACGATGTGGAACGGCTTCTATACGCTGCCGCAGACCATCTTCTACTGCTTCGACCGCTGTGCGTCGCGTGTAGTGCTGGAGCGCAATCCGTACCTGTACAAGATGACGCGGCACGCTGTCGACATACGCCCGGGCGAGTTCTTCGGGTCTTTTGTGGCCCGCGGCGTGCTGCAGTCTGTTGGGCTTCTTTGGCTAAGTACGCGGTTGTACGGGCCCGACTTTGCGTACGCCGAAAGCGGTGGCACGGCGACCAATGACGTGACGTTCAGCGTCTCCTACACGGCCCTGATGCTGTCGCAGGTGTACACCATGTGGTGGGAGTCGCACGCCGTTACCCCGCTAAACCTTCTCATGCTTCTTGGCATGCCGCTCTTCTACGTGTACTCCACGAGTGTCTATAGTGACAGCCCAACGCTGCAGTACTTTGGTGTGTTCCGCAAGTCGCTTGACACCGCCGGAATCCTTTCGGCGTTTGGCGTGTCGGTGGCACTCATGGTACCAAGCATCATCTACCTCACGGCAATGGTCTTTCAGACCCCTAACCCGCGCGATGTCCTGCGCCAAGCTGAGATCCGTCGTCAGCGGCTGCTGCTGACGCGGCGTGACTACAAGCGCATGCAGCCGTTGTGGGTGCGCTGGTTTGGTGCCACGCCAGAGGACCGCTCCGTGTTGTGTAGGCGATGCTACAGTGCGCATAGCATGGACGGCGACGATGTCGGAGACGGCATGATCTGACCTCACGAACGCTTTGGTGAATGGACAGCAACTTGTGCACGTTCATCACACACACACACACGCGAAAAAAAAAGGATTACGCGTGCCGTCGGGCGCTTGTCAGGGGGTAGGGGGGGGGGCGGAGACGGTGCGCAAGGGAAAGAGGGAGCCGCGCTGCGTTCGTTTGATGGGCCACACATCATACAAGCTCCCGTGTGGCACCCTCGTGAAGCTCTTGTCGCACCCTCCGTTACCGTGAGGACGGGGGACCCCTTGGGTGGTAATGAGGGTCTCCCGCACCCACACTCTTGGTGGCGGCTGACAGGGCTGGGCTAGCGCTGGGCCGAGGAGGCGTGCGGTGATCATCATGCCATCGCCAGCGCACTACAAATCATGTCGACTGGTCACCAACTATGCGCATTCGCCCGCTTTTTTTTGGTATGCTTTTGCGGCGTTGCGGTAATGTTGAGGGTAATCCCGTATCTGGCCTGCGTTGTATGCAGCGGAATGATGATATACCGCGCGGCGACCAATCGGTGTTGGTTGACCCGATACGTCCTTGACGAACAGCCGCAGCGCAACAGAGGTAGATACACCTCTTCGGCTGTGTACACGTATATTGGCTAACCTGTTCGTCGTTGAACGGACGCGTTGAAAGCAAAAGAAAAAAGGGCACTCGCCCTTTCGGCGTTTGGCTCCTTGTTTCTGGGCATCGCGTCTTCGTGTTGGTGTGCGCGTTTTTGCGCTGTGCTGGAGGAGACGAGGAAGCGCACAGCGACGGGGGAGCAGGAGGCAGCGCTCTCTTCTCTTCCTCCGTCCACATTTCTGGGTTGGTAGAGTGAGGTCTGTCGCACGCACGCGTGCCGTTTGGTTTTTCTCTCTTGTTCTCGCGCTCCTTTCCTGTTCTCCACATGCAAGTTCCCCGTTTTCACTGCTTCTCTGTGTGGAAGGCGTCGTTGTTTTTTGTGCCTTCCCTCCCCCCGGCATCGCCTGCCGGGGAGGCGAGACATGAGGTCACCAACAGGCCTCCACAGGCAAGAGAAGCGTGTCCGCTTTCACAACAATGCCGGCGCTCTCAGAGGTGTACAAGAGTACATGAGTTAGCCTGTAGCACCTCTGCAGCTGAACTTCGCCGTCCTCGCTCTGCGCCCGAGTAAGGGGGCTCGAGCATCACCGCCTTTGTCATTCGATCTCCGCCCTTTTCTCTTTTCTTCGCACTCTTTCACTCTCCTCACAGAAACGGCGCAAGCCTACACGAAGACACAACTCCAGGTGCTCCTTCAGCCTGCTCTCGCCCTGGTTTTTTTTTTCTGTTCTCGCTCTGTCTTCTCGAGCATATCTTGGGATCCTGTCATTAAGATTTTCTTCGCTTTTCTGTTTTTGTGTTTTGTCTTGTGTCGCCGCTGCTGCTGTTCTTGCTCTCTTTCCGTTCACCAGCTCGAGAAGAACACCACTACAGGGCATATTGTTTACGGAGTCTTGGTGCCCGTACCCATAACCCGATAACGCGCCTCTCTCCCCCTCTTTGTTCTCTCCCTTTCTTTTAAAAGCCGCGAGAGACAAGGCAGCACGACAACTAGCCGAGCAGCCTTTCGCTCTTCTCTCTCTGAGGCCTAAGGTATCCTTGTTCTCTGTTTTGGTCAGCCTCCTCCTGTGAGGCATCACGTCGTCGACCAGCGTCCCTCACACCTCGCCAAACGGATTCGGTTAGGGCGTTGCTGCCCAGTTGTCGTTGCACCGGTTGCGCCTTGGCCCTGGCAAAGCCCCTCCCCACCACCACCACCACCACCACCACAACCTCTGCGCTCTCACTCATCTTGCGGTTTCGCTCCACTTCTACTCGCATCCCCTGCTTCGCCGACGTCGCCATGTCTCGCTGTGGTACGTGCAACGTGGTGCTAGAGAACGGCGAGGTACTGCGTGCCCACTACGGGTCTGAATTCCACCTCACCAATGTGCGTCGCCGCGTCGACGGCTTGCGCCCGCTGTCGCAGCAGGATCACCGCTTCTCCAGGAATGAGATGGAGGGGGCCGTGCTGGGCGAGAAGGGCACGCCCGTCTACTCGTGCACGCTGTGCAAAAAGACTTTTCACTCTGTCCAGACGCTGCAGACACACATCCGCTCAACAGCGCATCTGATGCGAAAGGAGAAGCGCATCATCGCGCGTGACTCGGAGACGGCAAGTATGCTGACGTCGACGTCGCTCGGTAGCGCGGCGATGGGTCTGCATCGTCGCCACAACGCCAAGAAGAGCGCCGCTGCGCGTGGTGACGCGAAGCCAAAGACCGCTCCGAAGGTGGACGCTGAGGAGCGGGAGGAGGACGCAAGCGAGCTGCGCTGCATGTTCTGCGGCTTTCTCTCGGCGGATGTCGGGTCAAACGTGCACCATTTGGAGTGCGTGCACAGTTTCACGATACCGCTGACGGCCCACTGCACGAACCAGGCAGCGCTGCTCGCGTATCTAGCTCGAAAAATCAACGGTCTTATGTGCATCGTGTGCAATGAGCGCACCCGATCCTTCTCTTCGCTGGAAGCTCTGCGCGACCACATGCGCGAAACGAACCACGAGCGCCTTATTCTCAGCCCTGAATACCAGGAGTTCTACGACGTTGTGCTCGAGGACCCGGAGGCGGCGAGGCCGGTGCAGCTCGAGGGTGTCCGCGGCGACGAACTTGTCCTGGCGCACGACAAGGCGCTCGGGAAGAGGCGCGTGGTGCTAAAGCGCGAAAATGATGTGCCACGCGCCCGCCCACGCGAGACGGAGGAGCACAATGAGAAGCGCATGGCGATTCTGGCCGAGGAGCAGGAGACGCGCGCCCTGGCGAGGCAGGAGCAGAAGGAGCTCATCATGGCACAGAACAAGGAGGCGGCGTGGGTGGCAAAGCGCAGCGGCGGTGACCGTCATAACCTTCAGCTGGACGTTAGCATGCGCACGAATAGGCTCCATCCGAAAGGGTACGATGGCAACATGATGTTCAGTTAAGCGCTGAAGTGTGCCCTTGCAGGTGTAGTCGTTGCCTTTGTGGTTGTGCTGGTCGCGGCAGCGGTAGCTGCCATGCCATTGCCGTGCATCACGACAAAATCGCCATTCTTTTCCGCTGCCTTTCTGTGCTGCTGAATGTCATGGGCCATTCAAAGGAACCCTTCTTGATTTGTGTTCTGCATCTGCGGCAGACGCCAATGATCTCCCTGCGGCGTTTTTTTTTTGCGTATGTCTGCGCGTGTGCGCCAGCAGCTGGTTGCATGGAGCAGGTCCCTGATACACAGTGAACAAGCCCCCCCCCCGCCGCCTGCCTGCCTGCCCTCCTTCTTTCAACAGCCTTACACGGTAGTGGTTGTCGTCATCTTCGGTCTTTCACACCAGCTTCCCTTTCTTTCGCGTTTGTCCATTTTCGTTTTAGTTGTTGTTCTGAAGGATGGTTCCCCTGTCCTGTGTTATGTTCGACCTTTCCGTCGTCGTTTATCGGGTCTTAGGCAGCTCCGACAGTTGTGCCGTGCTCACGCTCGCCTGGGGTCACGTGTTGGTTACATATGCGTGTGCACAAGGGCTCAGCGGGTCACGTCTCCGAACAGCGCAACCATGGTAGAGGAGAGCCAGTCATCATGGCGAAGAAACACACTCACGAGCGAAGTTGAAGATGCACAGAAAACAACAACACTGAAAAGCGTACCTGCTGCCCATAATCTCTTCCACGCGTGCACGATGTACCAACGTTGGCCGCCATCTCTCTCGCTCTTCCTCTGCCCCTTTTCTCGTGCCTCCATGAGCCTCTGCACCGTTCCATCTCCCCTGCGCTCTCTCTCCCCTCTTCGTGCAGTATCGACCACGAGCAGAAGCGCCGCTGCGCCTCCTTCGCGCAACACACCTTCAGCTCCCTGCAAGACGATCGCCTTGGCTGTAAGTGGATGAAAAAGAAAACGTAACGGCCTCGCCGAAAGGGACAGAGCGCATCGCGTGCTGTCCACGCCCATCTCTCCTCTCGCTTTGTTCTGGCTCGCCTGAAAGCCGGGGAAGGCGTGTGTGCGCTGGTAGGCATTATCATCGTCGTGCGTCTTTTGTTTGTCGTTTCGCGTTTTACCACTCTCGTCTGTCATAGTATCGGTACGGAGATAGGTCGATGGCCTTTGTGGCATCGTAGGAATATATACACGTACACCGCAGCGCATCATCGCCTCACCACTACCCCCCTCCCCCTCCCCTTCCGCCTCGAACCCATTCTCTCCGCGTAGCGTGGTGAGAGGGTACTAGTTAGATAGCGATACTACACAAGTGGATCAGTGACCGCCACGAAGCAAGCCCGTTCGTGTTCTCTTGCCCCCTTTCAAGCGTTCTTTCGCACTGCGCCCCCGCCCCCCTCCGACCCCACCCCCTCACGCCGCACGCACGGAAAGATAGTCCACTGGCAACAACGATGTTCGAACTGGTGACCTACGCCTACAACGGCGTCCTGACGGCGGTGCACCGCAGCTTCAAAATACAGAAGGAAACGCCCAAGACACTCACGGACCCCGGCACCTTTCTCGCCGGAGCCGTCGCCGGCGGCCTCGGTCGCGTGGCAGCACTGCCGTGTGACCAAGGGGGTCCCAAGGGCATCATGCAGACTGTGGGCCGCCGCATACCGCAATTCGGTTTCCTTATGATGTTCTACTGTCCTATAGCTCACAAGCTACTCCCCGGGCTGGAGGAGGACCCGGTGTCGAAGATGCTGACCACCTTCATGATCGGCGCATTCGCCGGTCTCAACATGCGCCTGGTGTGCAACCCCATCTCGCGCGTCATGGATGAGAGCCGCCGCACCGGCAAGTCGCCCATCGACACTGCCCGCATAATGAAGAACAAGACAATTTTGCATTTCTGGTACACAACGCCGAATCTGATCGCGAACGCCATGTATTTCGGCACTCTCTTCACGGTCTTTGAAGGACTGCGCCGCTTTAACGAACGCAACTTTGCGGCGATTGTGCAGAACGAGCCTGCTGAGGACACGTTTGTGGTGAGGGAGGAGGTGCAGGAGCAGCTCGTTGGACAGCGTCCGCGCCACCGCGGGCCTGCAGTGGTGGACCATAACTGGAGCTGGAAGAACTACACCACTACGGTGGCCTCGAACTTTGTCTTAGGTGGGGCGGCGGCGACGGTGGCATCTACCGTGTGCTACCCGCTTAGTGCACATCAGTACATGCAGACCGTGATTCACGACTCGGCCATCTGCCGCGGACTCACACCAACGCTGCTGAAGGAGGTGCCGATGGTGGCCGTCATGTTCGGCACGTTCTCTGCCATTCAGCCTCTCCTGGCGCCGCGTCACGGTGTGCGGTGCGGCTTCGGTTACTAAGCCGCAGGGAAGAGGGTGGGTGGGTGGGTGGGTGGCGGGTTTGCTGCCCGATGAAGGCGACGATGAATGGGAAACACAAGATGGCATAGGTCTACACTAGAGCTGCTATACCGTTTTCATCTCTCGTCGCCTAGTCGGAATTCGATCGTAGGCCCTTCATCTCTTGCGGACTGCAAGCCTTCTTTCACGTCATCTGTTTCGTTTTCTTCCTTAGAGTGCACGCTGCTATGCTGCACCGCGTTGTCTTCGCGCGTGTAGACGCGATTGCTTACGCAGTCACAGACGTGCGCCAGGAGGCAGTGCGTATGTTTCTTTACGCTGGTGGTGCTGTGGTGGTTGTCGTGGCGATGTCAATTGGACTGCATGCGTGGGATCGTTGAATGCGCTTTGCAGGCTCTCTTCTCCCTTTTCTTCGCCGGCCTGCTGCTCATGATGGCCGCCCGGACCTGTTTGCTTTTATGGTTGCGCAGTGCCTGGGATCTTTGGTTTTACCTTGTCCTTGTTCCTGTTGTAGGCCGCCTGTTCCCCTCCATCGCCCGGCTGATTGCGCACTCCTGCAGCGGCTGCCACTGACCAGTGAGAGATATGAAGTGCTGCAGCAGATGAGAAGGAAAACGCACACAGACACACACACACACACACGGCGGATAGGGGCGCTACCTGCTTGAATCCCTGCCTTCTCACGCTATGGAGACAGACAGCATGCGACGCTTGTGGGGCCACAGAACAGCGCCGCATGATCTCCCTTGGTTCTTGGGCCCATGTGCAGGTGTGACCCATCCCCCAACCCGCTGGTCACCACTCACCCCACTCGAACGTTTCTCCTATGATGGAACTGGACCTCTGTATCGACACTGCCTCTCTCTCTCTCTGATACCTCTTCGTCTTCTCCTTTCACGATGACGTCAGCTCGTCTCTCGACTCTTGATCCCGCCATCCCTCCTAACCCCCTCCTCCACGCTTACCTTGGCCGCGTACATCTACCGCGCACACGCATCTCTATCTATATGTGCAAAGCCGCAAAGGTATTCGTAGCCTCTCCCTCACCCGAGCCCCTACCCTCCTCATCACGTGAGGGTTGCCGACGCCCCACGTGACGCTCGCTCTTTCTCACCCTTTTCTGCACGCGACACCGACACATACGTGCATACACGCTCTCCCGAAAGTCGCTCCGGTGCAGCGCAATCGCGGTGGTTAATGATCTCTTTGCACAGCGCTTCCTATCTCGTGGAAGCCGTGGCCTCCGCGCGTTTTCCTTCCGCTGGCGTTGTTTTTTTTTTCTCCGCCTCTACGCGAACACGTGCACGTAATCCAACTCGGACGCCTGCGCGAAACATAAAGTCGCTCTCTCACACACAGATACGTCATTGCAAGCACTCCGGAGGCGAAAAAGGACGCACAAAACGAAAAACGACAGCAGAGCAAGAGTTGGTGTGTGGTAATCTATCACTGCGTCCGGTTCTGTTCTCGTTTTTTTTTACCTGTCTCTCTCTATCCTGCTTCTGCTGCTGCTGCATCCCTCGCCAACGCCCATCTCTGCCCTGCACACACACACACACAAAAAACTGATCTCTCCAGCGCGTGTGCGTGTGCGCGTCACCTGGTGGCCGACCCGCCGCTTTTATATATCCTTGTGTTTTCTTTTTTTTCCTTGCTTTATTCGTGATTCTCTCTCTTGTCCACTTCATCTCGCGGTGCGGGTGTCTCACGAGGAGAGACGAGTTTAGGGCTCCTCCGTCATTCCCTCTGTCTCCACACACACTCACACAAGCAAGCTAACACCATTCTGACTATCACCGCTTCTAGTCCCGCTGGCTTAACGCTCTCATTGCTCTCCGCGTATTTGCTTGCCTCTGTGTGCGCGTGTAGGTCTTCTCTGCTCGTGGCGACATCCACGCGTCTTTCCTTTCTCATTGCTTCTGCGGTAGTGGTGGTGCTCCCTCGTTCTCCCCGCCTCCTCCTCTGCTTGTCGTTCGTTCTCTCTGTGTTTTAACTCCCTTGTTGCCGGCTGCCTGTTCGCGTCGCGTCCCTGGCGCTCGTTGTCAGGCGTCCTCACCCACCACTGTCGCCTTTTGCTTGATTTTTGACGTCACCGCCGGTGGGCCGCCTGTCGTTTTTGTGGCTTCCTCTTCTTCCTTTTTTGTTTTCGTTAGTCTCTCTTCCCCATCAGTCGACAGCCCGCGCCATATTTTCGTGTTGTTTAGTTGTTCTCATAGAACTACTGCTCCTCACCCACTCCCACCGTCTGCGTATCGCTCTCTCTCTCTCTGTGTCTGCCTCTGCCTTTCCCGGACAGTCAACGTGAAATCCGTATCCTCTCTGTTGCTGTTTGCTCTTTAGCGCTTAAGGTGGAGGCCGACTCGGCGGCCTTCAACACTGCCCGTCTCTTTCTTTGGCTGCAAGCAGACGCTTTCCACGACCACCCTCAGCCTCTCACCTGGTCTGCCGACGTCTCTCTCTTCGCGTGCCGCTCTCGCGGTCTTTTCTCTCTTCTGTATCACGGACCCTACAGGTACCATGCGTCGG
This sequence comes from Leishmania donovani, assembly GCF_000227135.1. Lineage (NCBI taxonomy): Eukaryota > Euglenozoa > Kinetoplastea > Trypanosomatida > Trypanosomatidae > Leishmania > Leishmania donovani. Next base: position 835,752 of record NC_018257.1, on the reverse strand, counting down.
CGTTGCCTGCTGGTGGATACGATCCGGTTGTCGGACTTTGCAGATATGGAGGCAGTCCTGCTGCGGTGTCCAAAGTTTTACGCAAAGGAGAGCCTAGTGACTGTCTTTCCAGAGGCAGAGCGGCGCGTGCGGTTCATTCAAGCAGCGCAGGCAGACGGGGAGTCATCGGAGGCGAATTACTATCTCCTCTACACCTTTCAGTCATCCGACTTTGTGCCTGGCGGGGAGCCCGCTCGCTTGGACAGTGGTGAGTTGCAAAAACTGACAAGCGAGGATGATGGCGCGGCAACTTTAGAGACGTCGGCAGCGCCGTCATCGGTGTGCTCGCCGTTGAAGAAGGAGGAAGACGGATTCTCGGCGCTCATCCAGTACTCCCCCGCCTCAGTGGAGTGGAAGGATCGCAGCCGCGAGCGCTTTTTCAGCTTCATGGCCGCCGCGCAGGCGCGTTTGGAGAAGCGTCTTGGCAGCGCAAACAAATCGTCTTCACGTTTTTTCATGGACTGGCCCGACCCGGCGACGGGGCTGCCTCTCTGCACAGAGCGCGGCGCCACGATCTTCTGCGACGCCGACGCGATTCTGCAATTTTTCTCGTTCAACAGCGTTCTCATTGCTGGTCCTGGTGGGGGTTGCCGCATGATTGAGCATCCGCGATTTGGCCTCAATGTGTACCCGGCGGCCGGCGTTCTTGTCTTGCCACGAGACGCCGAAGAGGCGCTGCGCGAGACGATCCGAAGCTTCGCGGCGTGAGGGGGTGTCAAAGTCAAGGCAGAGAAGCCGAGCGCACAACACCGCGCCAGCTCCAGGAACCTCTTCTCTAGTTTTTTTTCTCTTCGTTCCCTCTGTATACGAAGGGCATCATAGGGGGCTTGCCTTTCACCTACTCGGCATGAGTACGCCCGGTGCTATGGGGAAGGGAGGAGGGTCAGCGCACAAAACCCCCTTCCGTGCGCCCCCGCGCCTGTGCCGCGCCGGCCGCTTTTCGGCGGGTGTGATGACTAACTTCCTTTTTCTGTTTTACGTTTCTTCGTGTGTTTTTCATTTCGGGTGTGTTTCTCTCGCGCGTGCGCGCACGCTCGCGTTGCCCTCCTTTTCGTGTTTTCCTTCAATGTGTGCCATTTTGGCTTTGTCTGTGCGTGTGCAGGTCTTCGTGTGTTGCTCTTGTCGTTGCTTGCCCTTTTTTCTGGCGCGCATGCGCGCCTGTGCCCCCCCCCCCAGCGATGCGTTTCCTCTCCTGTTCGCCAAGCAGAGAGGACACCGCGAATGAGCCACGTCTCTCCCTACATGCGAGACATTCTAGGCGTACCCTGACTTCAGTCTTCGTGGTGCTGTGCATTGGTACCGAAGGGGACGCGCTTGATGTTGGTGGGCGCTGCGACACTGATTGCTGCCCATGTTCCTCGTGCTGATACCCACTCAAGAAGCAGTCGCTCGTCTCCCGAGACGGTTGTGAGAGGCGCCAGGGCCCCCATTCACGCGCACTGAACTACCTCAGTCTCGTGGCTTCGATAACAGACCGCGGGAAACACGGGCGCTCGGTATGCACGCCACAGTGGAGGTGTCGCCCGGTCTTGCACAGAGACAGTACCTGTGTGAGCCCCACCCCCAACCCCGCGAATGAACGAAGAATACGCTTTAAGGAACGCTACGAGCCAGTGCCGCCACAGAATCGCCTGCCGCTGTGTCGTCCGGGCCTCGACTTTATCCTCACAAAAAGAGATGTAGGCGATGTGCGTGCGATGCATCACACGGTATGGGTATCAGACTTGCGTGTACTGGGCAGCTACGCATGCGCGATGACGCATCCACATCAGATCCGTGAAATGGCTGCGCCGACCGCAGGATCGCTGTGTAGCCGTTACTAGCCGTGCCTTGCTTGCCTTATTCCTCCTCCTCCCTTCCTTTCGGTGTGTGGGTGTCACCCCCTTCCGCTGTTTTCCACATGAAACGGCCAAAACACGGACGCACACACAAAGCCTGCAAGTTTGAGAAGTCGCCGTGCCATTAAGCGGAACCACACTCCGTTCCCTGCGTAACCATTTTTTTTTGCTTCATTCGTCTTACTTGTTGCGTGCAGAATCGAATGGACCCATTTTCAGAAGGTCGTGACAGCACTCACTCTGGTTATCGAGCACGCACGCCATTCTCTTCCACCTCCACCTCTTCCATAGCGGAAGAGGAGATCGCGGTTCGCCCTCGCAGACTGTCAGGAAGACGCGTGCGGAGCAGGTATCGCGGCGGCGACTACGATAACTCCTCCTCTATTACAGCGCCTCGCGCCTCTGGCCGTCGCCGTCACTCGCGCGAGAACTTGGCCCTGGATGAGTGTCACAGCGTCCTCCTGCCAGATGATAAAAATGCAGGGCCCTACCTCGCAAGAGCAGAGAGCCCCACCCGTGAGAGTGCAATGGATATGATGTCGGGACTTGGCACCGACACGGTAGAGGCAGGGGGCGTGGTGGAGGAACTTCTGGTGTCGACCTGGCCCCAGAGCCGCCGCTTCCTCGAAAGCCGCATTTTGCAGACTGCTGATATGCAGGCAGAGGACATGATAAGTGGCGACGGCGGCTCGCAGCACATCGAAGACGACAGCATTAGCGTGACTCCGTCCACGTCGGCCCCTTCCCCAGCGCCGCGCTCTGCGGCTGCGACTGGTGCGCCGCCTCTGGCGCCACGGCCTCTGACAGACACCTCCCCACTTCTGTTGCGGCCGCGCATGCAGGAGACGGAGATGCCTGCTGACCCGCGCACGAGGTTGCTTGACCTGGTCATTACGAACACCACCGCTAGCATAACACTCGCAGAGATGGAACAGGAGATGAACTGGAACGCACAGTACGCCGCCACGTACGGGCCGCTGAAAGAATACCTGCAGTCGTATCAGTCCATCTTCGTCGTGTCCCCCGTGGACGACCGCGTGCGCCTACGGCGACTCTTTTCCATCCGCACAAACGCCCTCGCGCGGGAGGTCCGCCGGTCGACGCCGCACTCGTCATCGCTGTCCTCACGCCAGCGACACGGGCGCCGCACCGGCCGAGATGCCGCGCACCGATCGCAGTCGGCAGCGGATCGGCGAACCGGCAAGCCGTCCCTCCCCTCTGCAGAAGCTCTTGCGGCACACATCGGCAGCGTCAGCTACAGCTGCATCGCAGAGCGTCTAGACCTGGATGCGCTGGAAACCGTCTATCACCGCCGCGGTTACAAGACGGAGATTGCGCACGCTGTGCTGCATGTGTCCAGTGAGAACTGCTTCGACCTGTTCCTCTTTTCGAACGGCGCCGTTGTGTGGTGGGGCATGGACCGTAAAAACCACTGGATGGTGGACGACGACTTCTTATCCGCCTCAAATCATCTGCTCGAGGGAGTCGTACACCGCTACCCGCAAGCTGAAATCGATGCCCTCTTCCCTATCTGGTGCTCGTATGAGTTGGATGAGCAGTGCGAGGTCGTTCAGACGCCCTCAACACTGGGGTTTCAGCCGTTGGCGGTCGAACCAGCCCTTGATCGACTTGCCAAGGTACTTTGCTTTGACCACTATCTTGTGCCGGCCAGCGAGCCGGCGCGCAGTCTGGTTATGCTTACCTTTTCCCACTCACTGGGCCGCTCGGCTGGGGTGGACTACTTCGAATACGTAACGAAGTGGTCACACCGCCATATCCTGTCCACCCCAGCCGAGTTTACCGGCCTGCTCGACTACTACTCCACGAAGCGGCGCATTGCCAGACTCGAGGGCGAGATTGCCGTGGCCCAACTCGCGATCCAGTCGGCTCATGACATCCCGGATGTGCTGTGGGAGGCGCCGTGGCTGCAGGGGTACTATGACCTGGCCGAGCAGCAGAACACGACGGAGTCGCGGCTGTCGTGGTTTAACTCGCGCAGTGACACGCTCCTTGAGCAGCTCAGCCATATCAAAGGCCGGCGGTATCGCCTCTTCATGCTGGGATCCGACGTCTTTCTCATCGTTCTTCTTATTCTGGATGTGATCTTTATGACGTCCCGATTGGTCGCCAAGATGTACTTTTAGGCGGTAAAAGGAGTCCGGAAGGACGGCAAGCGGGGTGATCCGCTTGGTGGTATTCACACACACGCGCGTGCACACACACACACGAACAAAAAAAAGCAAAGGCCGTGTTCCTCTTATCGTTGCCTTGTACTCGTTTGCAAGCGCATGTGCGTCTATCCGTGCATATGGTCTGGCTTCAAGCAGAAAGCACGCCTACATGCTCATTCTTGCCAATGCTCATGCACTGCTCTGCGCATGCTCTCGTGACTGGACGTCCCAAGACATGTAGCGAGTTGTCCGTGTCGGTGCTTTCTTTTTTTTTTTTGCTTCGTGCTTCCTCTTCCCACTGACCTCGTGCGTCAGGGCGAGGCATGGCATACAGACCGGGTGTGCAGAGGGTCATGACCTGAGGCTGATCAACTTCCTCTTTGATCTCGCCCGGCATGCGCCTAGGCCACCTCCTGCTAGCTGCACGACAGACGCCATCGCCTCCGCGCTGGAGCACGTCCCTGGACGCGGGCCCGCCTGGGGATCCAAGGTGTGCAGCCCACCCATGTCTCCGTGTGGCGCCGATCGGGCAGCACGTATGGTGCAGGAGTGATGCGGATGGTCAAGCACATCCCGCCACACGCTTGACCGGACGCAACGGCAGGACAGATCGTCCTAGACGACCAGGATTCAGCTGCATTCCTACAAGGGTAGGTGGACAGCTGTGGCCGTGGTATGCGTGTGCTTGCTGATTTACTTGTGATGGTATTGGACACGTTGACAGAAGAATCACTCCGCCTGCTGTTCGCCACATTCTCGTGTATCTTTGCCACAGCGAATTTCTTCGCCACGTCCAGCTGACACTCCCTTGCACTGCGCCTGCGTGCTTCCTGTGAGATGACGGGAGTGCGCGTTTTAGGCGTAACCGTCACCCACCCATCACAAACCACCACCCTCACAGGAGGAAAACCTATCACTGTCATGCCTGTCGGAGACCACAGTCGGCGCTGAGATGTGCATGTTTGCACGCCCGCATGCGTGTTCACGTGAAGCATGCATCAAGGTTGCGGGCATGGTGATGCAACGGCGTTTTCGACAACTCCGACCTCCGTGCATCACCCCGCGTGAAGCATTACCTCGCTGGAACACCTCTTTCTTCCTTCCACAGCCTTCGCATCCATTTTCTTTGGTTCATCGCCACCGCTCGCGTCTCATGCACTCTCCTAAACCCCGCCCCACTTTCGACACCCACGCATACACGCGAACAGAAACAACAACAAGGGCTCCACCGTACGCTAGGTAGCAGGCAACACCATATCATTATCGAGTGGCACCTCCTCCGCTTCCGCTCCCAACCCTCCTTCTCCTGCCAAAGATCATCACTTCATCCTGTCTTCCGCTGCTTGGCTCTCTTACCGTGCCCGTGTGCGACCCTCCCTGAGTGGCTCGGCCAAACTGGGAAGGCAGCGGTCACTCAGCGCTATACGGCGTCACACCCACTCTCTGGCACAGCTCCTGGCACACCACTGTCGATGGCTCAGCGTGGGCGTCCATGCCAGTCCCAGCCGTCTTTATTTCACGCCGGTGCTGTCCCCCGTTCTGACGCGGCTTCCAGCGCCTTTGTTTAGTCGCCTCTTTTGTTTCTCGTGTCTCTCGGTCTTTTTTTTTGTTTTGTTGCCGAGGGGGGATCCTGTGGGGGCGCTGACGTGGCCGTCTGTCCACCAACTTCGGTGTGTGCTGTGCGTCTTCTCTTTTTATTTTTCGACGATCCTCTTGCTTATCTATATCTATATTTGGGCTCTGTGATAAACATATAACGAACTTCTCCGCCAATGATGTCGACAACGATCAGCAGCGTCGTGTCTAGCTCTTCGGCTGCAAGCAGCGCGCCGCTCGATCACCGATCGTTCACCTCGTGCTACACCGTGACGAAGCATTCGTGGAGAGGCAAGTACACGCGAATCTTCTGCGTAGGTCCACGGGGCATCGCCACGTGCGACGTGCGGTCACTGACAAAACTGACGAACTACTGGCCCTATACCTCGAGCGTGCGCAGCATTCTTGCCGAGGGCGTCGGCAATGGCCACTTCCTGCTCATCACCCAAAGCAACGGCAGCAGGGCAGAGGAGCTACGCTTCTCGTGCGGAACGGACACAGAGCGGGCGCAGCTTCTGACGGATGTGAACCGGTACAGACTGTGGTTCGACTGCAACTACCGTGCCTCACTAGCGGTGCAGGTATATGGAGCAATGAAGTACACCATCAATGAGATGCTTCGACCATGCACTCTACGAGTGACAGCCACTGGCGTTGAGCAACTGTGCCGTATCGGAGACAATACGGGTGCCAACGCGCCTGCTGACGGTGGCGCCTCTGCAAGCTCGCAAGTGTCGGCATCGCCGACAGCCGCCAAGCACGGGACGAGCGCACCGCCAGAGTATGAGAAGGTCGGCGAGTATCTGTTTTGCAGTATCCGGGGCATCACCACGATTGCAGACCGACCGGGCAGCATCGTCATCGCGTATGGGACGGAGATGAAAATGCACCTCTACGACGTCGCTAATGTGAAGCTGCTGATCGAGTCGATCTACCGGAACGCGACGGAGTACATTGGGCTGCCGCGATATCGTGAGATGAACGTCTTGCAGCAGAGCGTGTTCGACTCCGAACGCCTCGGCATCCGCCGTGACTCGCTCGAGGCCGTGGAAGAATTCAGCGTCCTAAAGCACTCCCCAAAACAGCGCGACGGCGCGGTGCGTCGGTTGCTGAGCACCACGCAGATCGCCATTGTCGAGCGCGACCCCGTGAACTACAACCCGATTAGTGCGCACTTTCTGCACTCCATCTTTGCACTCGTGCGTTGCGAGGACGACGATCAGCGCTTCTTAATCCTCTTCAAGGATTCGCCTGTCATGAAGTCGTACCAATCACCCGCTCGCGACACGATTCTGGCGCATGTGCTCACAGCGTGCTACAGCGCCGGTGACGGAAATGTGTGTGTCATGGCGCGGCCACTGCTGCGCCGCAACCGACTCTCCTCTCTTGACACCCCCGTCACCGAGGAAGTGGAGAGCCTGCTACTGAAAGGGCTCGTCGAAGGCCGTCTTGCTGGCTCCTCGGTCGCAGTCGACACGGCGGGCTCGACAGAGGACGGCGTGAGAGCCGGCCTCATGGCGTCGCTGGAGCTCTTCAACGCCAACGTCCCGAGAACAGGGCTCACGTGGAGCGAGAACAGGGACGGACTGTTCTCAGAGAATCGCGAGAAGC
>NC_018257.1:815997-823497 GCF_000227135.1 Leishmania donovani | reverse complement strand
GATCGCCGTCTGCGCCGTCTCCAGGTCGGCGGCGTGTACGTGGCGCTGTACGTGCAGCAGCCCGGCTGGGCGGTGCGCCATCCCAAGGAGTTTTTGGTGTCGCTGCTGGAGCGCTTTGTGGAGGAGGCGAGCAAGGCAACGTCTCCGACTGCGGCCCTTTCCGGCGATGCGGGTGCTGCGCCGGACACAGACATGCTCGAGCTGCTGACCAAGGCGGGGGAGATTCTGCTGAGCAACTCGCCGGGGCTTCGTGACTACATGACGTCGCTGGGCTACGGCAGCAAGGTCGACCGGCAGCTTTCTCCTGCGACAGCGGACCACGCCACCAACGAGGCAGTCGTCCGTTATTCGCTGCGGTGGCTGCGAGAGATGAGTCGTTCTGCCGCGTGCGTCGAGTCCACCAGCAGCTCTGCGGATGTGCTGACCTCGCTTGTCAACGTCATTGAGCAGTACCCGGCTGTTACTATGGAGGCGCTGCAGACACTGGAGGGGTTCCTCAGCAACGCAACTCGGCGCTCTCGCGTGCTCGAGTACGCGCTGCGCGACCATATTCCAGAGAGACTGCTAAAGTACCTGGAAGAAGGCTTGCCAGATTCGGCCAGTGCGGCAGCGGACGTGAGCGCTGCGACCATTCGCGCCGCGCTGGTCAAGGTTATCAAGGCGCTGCTTGCCGTCCCGGACGATGTGCACACCACGCACATCCAGGCGTTGCTGGATAAGAGCCTTGTATGGGCCAAATATAAGAATCAGAGCCACGATATGTTCCTTATGCAGACCCATTTTGGCGGCTACTTGACCGCCGGTGGCAACACCCACCCTGGCGCAATGGCCGCCACTCTCTCCTTGACGGCGCCGGCGACAACGGAGGCGAACACGCGCTCAGAGCCGCCACCGCTCGAGGACACCTCTGGTGCCCCGCCGTCATTCTAGACAGCCCACGCTCTAACGTAGAGGTACCCTGCGGGTACCGTAAAGGCACTCCGGCCAGATATCTTGGCTAGGGCAGCGACCTGCTTCAGCACGGCTTTTCTTGTATTTTGTTTTTGGTTTGTTTTGTCATTGTATTGGCCTCTCACGTTTTTTTTTCTTGTTGCTAGTCTCTTCTTCGCCCTTTTCTTTTGTGGCGTAGGTGGAAGCACCCCTCCCCCCTCCCCAGCCCATTCCCACCCCCGCCGCAACCTGCGCTCGACACCGAAAACGAAAGTGAAGAAGCAACATGGCGTCGGCGATCCGGGAACGGCAGTGAGGCTGAACCGCAGCTCTGCGTCAGCTGACGCAGTCGAGAAGGCCACGAGCAAGAAGAACTACGCCCATGGCGCATGTCGTCCCTGGGAAACAGGAATGGAATCGCATACGGGCCTGTGGTGTTCAAATGTGCTTGAAAGCGCCGCTGTATCGCCCCACCCACCCCCTTCCTTCTGAAGGGGACCTGCACTTTAGGGCTCTCTCTTTTTGGATGAAAACTCTCTGACTCGACGCCATGCTCACATGCGTGTACGAAACCCATTCACTCGACTCGCTTGGCTTTCGGCTTGTCCCCTTTCCGTACTCTCTTCTTCCTACACATGCGTTTCTCTCCTCGGTGCTTCCCCACACCTTCACACACACATACAATCATACACACAAACTCGTGTACACGTGCACCACATGTCTTGATGTGTGCAGTTTCGGTTGCGCACCAGTATCCCTTAGCCATCCCCTACCCCTACTCCAACATCGTCTTCACCACCGTTTAAAGCAGCCCACCGCCTCTTCAGCTCCTCCCCATTTCAGCCCTCCCCCTCTTCGTCGTCGTTTTCGCGCTCTCAGTATTTCTGTCTTCTGCCCTCCTCCTTTTTCAACGCTCTGTGCTCCCCACCCTGAAAGGCTCAGCCCTCCGTTCCCTTCTTTCGTGCAAAACTCTGCCATCAGCCTTTGCCGAGTCACTCCCGACCCCCACCCCGTTTCTCGCTCTCTCCAGTTCAGTGACTTTGCTTTTGTGCGTTCCTTTTTTTTTTGGTGCCCTGCTTCTCGTTCAGTGTGTCTCGGACGTTGTGCTTCGATTTGTGTGCCGTCTCATTCTTGCACCTGCTTGGACGCGATCTACGCACACACCAAACACAGACCGGAAGCAGTTTTGCGTGATTCTCTTCGCGAACGCAACAGCAGAAAAGGACGCAACAGAAAAAAAAAACATACCCAGTACAGATCATCATGCAGCTCTCTCGCATTCCGTCGTACGAGGAGGCCAGCGTGGCCGGCGCTGAGTACTCGCTGTCGCCCATGTCCCCCCTAGCCCACCTGAGCAAGAAGATCGACGTTACAAAGCTGAAGACGAAGGCGTGCCGCTACTTCCTCCTCGGTGTGACATGCCCGTTCGGGGATAGTTGCGCCTTCTCTCATAGCGAACCTGTCTCCCCCGCCGCGTACGCGCCGGCACGGATGGCTGCGAAGAGCTCGGCCAGCCTGAGCTTCGAGGACCTTTCCAAGTCCGGGAGTGCCCAGCTGAGCGATACGCAGTCTAATGACGCCGCTGGTGACGTGTCTGAGCGCGTTGTGTTCGGACAGCCCCCGCCGGCCTACGAGGTCGCCCTCAAGGAGTCCGAGACCCTGGCGGCAGCGGCAGCGGCAGCTGAGGAGCTGGCGACCCCGCCGGCGTACCCCAAGCGCTTCCGCTTCGACCCCTACAGCGTGAACTGGATCGCCTACGAGAAGACCGCGTAAGCAAACTTTTCTACCTCCGTGCTCCGTGTAAAAGTCTAAAGAAGACGCTAATACTTCAGGAATGACGATCTATAGTGAACTCACTGGAAGAGAGACCTCCATTTTTCAAATGGTGCACGAGGAGGAGCTCCTCCTCGTGCTCTCCCGCTCTCTCAACACTCCAGGGGCTCTCTTTCGTTATTGGAAACTGCATGTATTCCGTCGAGATGGGCGTTTCTGCGCCTCTTCTCTTCCCTGTCTCTTCACCCCCCCCCCTTCTTCTCCTCACCTGCGCCTCTCACTCTTTCTCTCTCTCGCTTTATGATCGGTTAAGGAAAGCTTTTTTTATTATTTCATTTTATTTATTTGGCTTCTATTTTGTATTTTCTTAGCTCTTTATTTCCACGCATGCGTGTGTGTGTCTGTGTGTGGTCATTTTGTTTTCGTTTTTTTTTTTTTGGTGGGGGGGGTTCGTTTTCGGTTCTAGTCTGTAACTGTGTTTTCCGTGCCTTTGGCTTTCCCTTGCATTGCTTCTTCGTTCTTTGTTGTTTTCGCTTCTGTTTCACTTCCTCTGAGCCTTTGATTTTTTTTATTTTGCTTCGCCATGTGGCAGAGAATGACGGCACACACGTAAACAAACTTGTTTCGCCTCGTGTCAATTTCAGCCCCTGTCGCTCTGTGTATGCTTTCTGCGTGCAGTCGCTTGTATGCGTGTGGAGAGAGTACATGGCTAACACGTGCGTCCTCATCCGCATGCGCATACCCGGTCCAAAGTCCATGGAAGCACATGCATACATTCTCGCTCCCTCTATGTGGCTTTCTTTTCGTGTGGTTGCCTTGTTTTTTTCTGTTTTTGTGTACTTGTTTTAGTTCCTTGTTTGTTTAAGCACCGTTTTCTTTTGCTGTTCTTGCTTGTCGTGGTTGTTCCTGTCCCTGTCGCAGCCCGCTCTCACGACGCTACTTCCTCGCCTATATGCACCCCCCCCCCACTCTTCGCCTCTGTCTCCTCCATCGCTTTTTCTTTCGGCGTTTGCATGTGTGATTGGTACGCTGCTGCAAATGCGCTCCCACGCACATGCGCACAAGCACGAGAAAAGCGACGGCCTCTACGCGCAGGTGTACACCTGCTTATTGGTGCAGCAATTTTCTAGCCCTACCTCACTTGAAAATATGTGCGCTGGTAGTTTCCTGTGAAAAAAAAAAAGGCCGCCCTCGCTTTTCTTTTTTTTTCTATTCGCCGAATGTGCATGTGGGCGAAGGAGTGATGGAGGTAAGGAGGACGGCGCGCATGTGGGCGGTGCTTTGCCGCTTTTCCATCACCGTGCGTTTCCGCTCGCTGCTGTAGTTGGGTATCTTCTCCTGCGCCCGTCCTCTGTGCTCTACACAGAGCTCTCTTCTTCGTCTTGTGGTGGATCATCACTTTTGCCGACCGGGTGCTGCGTGCGCACTGCGTCTGCTCGAGCAGTCCACCAACCCTTTCTGTCTTCCATTTTTGAATGATCATTTCTTCTTTCTGACATTCGGTTTCCGATGGTGACTCTCTCTGTTTTCAAGGATGTCTGTGTTGTCCATGACTCGCTCGCAAGTGATGAGGGAGTAGGCGGAGCAGTTGCGTGTTCTTATGGGGTGCATGTGTGCGCGCTGATGACCTGCGCGTAGGCGAGTGACGGTTGCATCTGTGCCTATCAATATATCCTATCACCGTTCTCGCGACTGCAAAATACATATGCATAGAGAGAGAGCTACACCGCCTGCTCTCCCCCCTCCGTTTTTTTTTCTCCTCGGACTGTGAGCTCAGCTTCGTCAATGAGACATTCTTTTTTTCTTGTTTGTTTCTTTGTTTGACTGAATGCGGCTTGTGTGTCGTTTTTTTTTTTTGCTCTGCACTTTCCTCAACTCAGCTGAGTGGCTCTCTCGTTCGCCTTTGGCTCCGCCATGTGTCTTGTCAGGGAAGGTGAGAAGGAGCTTGTGGTTCGCTCTGAGGGCGCCGCGACAACGTTGCTCTGCTCGATAGATGAGGGACTGATGGAGGTCGCAGCTCGTAGATGGCCGTGCTCGCCTTTTCACTCAAGCTGGATCGTCCTCCCCCTCCCTTTCTACCACTGCGGCAGCTTGGTCCTCTATCAAAACGTCCACTATATGCGCCCTACTTCTTTTTGTTCGAGCTGATGAGTCGCGCTGCATTTTTTTCCTCTTTCTGTGCACCAACCCGACCGTTTTCATAAGCGAGAACACGCGCAAGGAGGAGGGCGACAACCGCGTCGATGCCATTATACAATGAATTTTTGTTGTCTTCTTTTTTTTTTCATTTTTGCTGTGTGCTCTGCGTTTTTTTTTTTTTCTCTTCGTGGGTGGGTGGAGTATGTGCGGGCGTCGACGGTGATCTCCGTTTTGTTTGTTTTTTTTTCTATCCGCCTCGGTGCCTACTTTGCGTTATCGCATGCGAGAGATCAAAGAAGCAACCGAAACAATCAGTCGACGACGTCGTCCGCACACTGCGCGGAGGACGCGAATCGTGATTTACCACCCACCCACTCTTTTTCGAAACTGCCGGCCTCCGTCTCTTCGCCGCTCCCTGTCTCCTCTCTTTTATCGCCGTTCTCTCCTCCTGCTCTAACCTCCTGCTGTGAGGATCGTTTTACGCACGGAAGGCGGAGGGACAAAAAAAAGGTAGGGATGCTGCATTGACGGTCCATCAGCCGGGAAGTTGTTCTCTCTTCTGTTTTTTTTTTCGCCTGTAGTTGGCTTCCGTTGTGCTTTCTCGAACACAAGCAAAGGCCGAACGGCGAAAAAGAAAAACACACACTTGAGTTACATGAGTGACTTCGAAGCAGATTGCTCAAGCAGAATTGCAATCATGTAAACACAGTGCTTGCACTCTGCCATGTTTTAAGGCCTCCGGAACGAACAGTCGAAAACAAGAGAAACGTTACGCACCATAGCAGCCAACGCACGCGGTTCTTGTGGGAAGTAGTGGCGATGCGGTAGCAGAATCGTAAGAGTGGTCACCGCAACGACAGTGACTGCCACACGTGCCCACTCGAGGACAACGGGAGCACTAAACAGAGATTCGAAAACAGACACACACCAAATTCGTACCTTCAAGGAGACAGTGACACGCAGCACGCATCAACGATAGCACAAAAAGGTGAAAAGTCTCAGAGACAGGGAGGAGTGAGGACTCAAAAAGCAGCGAAAAGGAAAAGAAAGGGGACGGGCAGGGAGTTTATTCGGTTCTCAGTGTTCTTCAAACTTGCCTCCTTCGCCTCCTCTCTTCATGATCACTATTTCCACTTCGCACATTTTCTCTCTTCCGCTCAGCGCGCACTCACCTCAGTGTCTCTCCTGGAGCGGTTCCACTGGTGAGAGCTCTCTTTTTCTTTGCCCCCCCCCCTCACCTGCTTTGTTGACGCTTGCTGTCTTCTGCCCTTTTTCCTGTTGGTCTGTTGGTGTGTTTGGTTTCGTCTCTGTTTTTTTTTTTTCCGTCACTTCTCTCTTTTTCTTTGCATTGTTACATCAATTTTTCTTTCCTTTCTCCTCCTCTCTCCACTTCATATCTCTGTGGTTGTTTTCGATTTTTTTTTTGGTTTGTACCCCCTTCCTTTTTTGTTTGCCTCACAGCTTACGAGACTGGTTCCGTTTTCGTTTTTTTTTTGGTTTCGTTTGCTCGTTTTCCGCCTTTCCCTAGCACCCTTTTGTGTCCCTGTGCCTTTCGCACTCCCTCACTCTCTTGCTCTCTCCTTCGCTTGTGTGTGTGTGTGTTGTTTTGTGTTTTCGCCTCTTCTTGTTGCTGTTTCGCTCGTAGCTTTCGATGCTTGTTCCCTTCCCACCACTCATATTGTCTCTCCTGATTTTTTTGTTCGTTTTTTTTTGCTTGTTTTCGTCTTCTTCCGTTCTTTTTTGTTGTCCGTCCTTCCCTGAGGTTTCGCTTGCGTGTTTCATCCTCCCTTTCATGTATCTTTATTTTTGTGTGTGTTCGTCATTTCGTTTTGCCTTGCAAGCCTCACTTTCACTTGCCCTTTTTGTGTGTTGTTGTTTGATGGTAAGAACAAAAACAAAAAGCGGAAAAAGGCAACCACGATATATATATATGCATGTATATAACGTATATCTATATATCTATATATAGATATATATATGCACACACACGTACACACACGTCTTCTCTCTTTCTTGTTGTTTGACTTCTCTGAAATACCGTGCACGTTCGAAACAGGTGGGAGAAGCGAATAAAAAAAAGGAACGTTAAGAGAAGGCGCAAAAAGAAACTCAGAATTCTTCTTGTCTCATACCTCTCCCCTCCCCCTTCCACACACACACACACACACGCACTTTCCCTCGGCCCATTAGTCACGCTTCACTCATGTTTGTATGTCTGCATGTGATTTTTGTCATGTAGCGCCCGCCAAGGTCACATGCCTGGTGGCGAAGCGTCTTGCAGCAGCTCTGAATTTCATTCCCTCTGCGCAGCGAGCCACACCGACCGCAAATTCGTATATATTCGGGCAGTGAGGGCATTCTCCGGAACGGTAAAAATGTTTGTTATCTGCCGAGTTGAATCTGGAAGGGACAAGCCTCCTTATGTGGCGTGAGCAATGACAAGGCACGCGACGGTGGCGAAGGGAGGGAGACAGGCACAGCAGTGAGTAGACGAGAGCGGACCCTTTTGCGTTGGTGCAGCGAAGCAGCAAAAAAAAAAAGCAAAGGCGTTCGCACTCAGAGATCGGCTTGCTCGCATCCAACGGAGGACCGAATTCACGAAAAGAAATACACATCTCCTGTTTCTGTTGTGTGTGTGTGTGTGTGTGTGTGTGTGTG
>NC_018257.1:805071-815898 GCF_000227135.1 Leishmania donovani | reverse complement strand
TGTTGTGTGTGTGTGTGTGTGTGTGTGTGTGTGTGTAAGCTTTCTTGTTTATCGCTTTCGGTTCGCGCTCTATTTTGCATGTTCCTTGCTTTTCTGTATGCTGTTGTTCTCTTGATCTTTTCTTGAGAAAGTGCAGCCGCCATGAAACAAACACCAGAGAGTAGGTCTTTCCCCTCCCACTACCACCACCACCACCACTGGATCACCTCTTTCTTCATCTAGCCCCCTTCTTTTTTGCCTCCCTTTCAGCAAACCCGTTCCGAGAACTTGACAAGAAGCATATACACACATACTCCCTCATACGCAATCTTGTGGTGCTGTTTGTTTGCCCTTCTCTCAGTATAGATTTTATGCGATTAATCAGTCCTTCCCTCCATGATGCAGCTGATTAGTCTTTCCTGAATACGACCTCCTGTTACCCCTTCCCCCTCCCCCTCCCTCCCTCTCTGTTTGTCTGGGTATGCGCCCATGAAATGTGATCGCCCGCAATTTTTCTTTCTTTGTGCGGTGCTCTTGCCTTTTTGATGTGTGTGGCTTGTATGACCTTTTCCGTCGTTCTCGAGGATATGCCAAAGACAGGTGGAGAGGTGGGGCCAAAATGGGGTGGGTGCAGGGTGCCACGGATCGTACCTGCTTTCTTTTTTTTTTTTCGTTGTTTTGCTGACTTCAATAACGCTGGCCCACCCCCTCGCTCTCTTTCCCACGACGTACAATGGCAAAGCAAAAAAACATACGCTGGTGAAGCCCATCAAGAAAAATGAGGTGAGTGTGGCGGTGGCTGGTAGTGGTTGGCGGTGGTGATGGCGTTGCCAAAAGAAAAATGGAAACAGGCACCGAAGAAGGCATGAAAGGACGTGCTGCAAGACAAAAAGAAGACAAACATCGCTGGTGACCGCAATGCTGGGACTCAGCGACGTCACGAAAAGAAGAACGCGAGATACTGAGGAAGGGAAAGAACAACGAAAAAAACACACAAAAAAAACGGAGAGATTGCACTCGAAAAAAAAAGAAAAAGAGGCGCACTTCGTTTGCTCTTCGGACTCTATCTTCGTAACTCTCTTTTTTTCTTCTGTGCCTCAGACGTCTTTTGTCTTTTTTACGTTTCCCCTTTCTTTTCGGTGATGCTGCTCGTCTTCTTCTTTTCGGCTCCTCCATGCCATGAGAATCGTGGGCACGGGTTCGATGAGTCTCGTATCACCAGTGAACTTTCCGCTGCACATCTTCTTTTTTGTTTTTCGTCTTCTTCGCTTTTGTTCTCTCTCGGTTGCTCCCGCTGTCGTTTTAGCGGACTGGAGCGTGCTGGAGTTTTTTTTCTTCTCTTTGTTTGGCATGTGCACCTTCATTTCCATGGTTTGCACGTGATCCAGAAGGAGGACTTACGGCACGCAGTGCGTTTGGGGAGCACGCATGGACACAGCATACAAGAAAAAAGAATCAATGACTCATGGCGGGTCTATTGTTGAGGCTATACGACAAACGGAAGAGGCGGGCGAAAGACGTTTTACGAAAAAAAAGAAAAGATGTCGTCGATCATGGGCGATAGTCGGCGCGCTTTGTGCGAAACACACACACACACAAAAGGTGACTTCGGAACTTTTTCCACCTCACCACGACACGCCCCAGTTCGCTGCCGAAAACAACAATGACAAGACCCTCTCTCTTCAAAGACTATCTTACATGCTTTTTTTTTACGCCTTCTTTCGTAGTTTCTACTGTTGGCAAGCCTTCTCCGCTTGTTCTCTTCCCTTCGTGTCTTTTCCATATGTATGTATGTAGTTTTGCTTTTATTCGGCTCTTTTTTTTTTGTGTTTCGGTTCGTCGTTTTTTGTCGTTTCCGTATTAAGACAAGAAAAAAAAAAGAGGAAAGGCCACATGGCATGCTGAGAGCTACCCGTCTTTGCGAAGAGGGCGCGCATATGTCGATGAATCAACGCCTCCATCGTCCCCTTCGTCTTTTCACCCGTGCGTGCGTGTACGGGAAGCGGATTCGATGTGCCAACATCTTGCGGCCGCGCGGTGAACGTGCAGCGCAAGCCGGGGGAGGCTACGGTCAAATGTTTTGGCCTACAATGTGTGCTCCTTACCTCAGACTAGGGAGGCTGATGGTGCTGTGGCGCGCACAATCACACATTGCTCGGGAGTTTGAAGGAGTGCGAGTCGTGGATGAACTCACTTTCTTCTTACATAGGGCATGCTACGGCAATGCCCTCGGGAAAGAAAAAAGCGTCCACTTCGTGTAGCGCATGTAGTTGTGCGGCGTAGGTCTCTGTTGTGACGCTGTTCTCATCCATTCGTGTTCCTGCATCGCTCTCGTCATCGTCTCTCTCTTGTTTCTTCTTGTGTGCATCCCCACTTCACCACAAGCCGCTCCCTCTCATGCTCACATCACGGCGGTCGCCTCGATGCCGCTTCTCTATCGGACCCGATGTCACACGCTTTCACGCCGGAAGCGAGGAGCCTCACCGTGAACGAGATGGTGCCCTGCGGCGAGAGGGGCGACTTGCAGGTCCTCTCCGGCCGCAGCACCACGGGCGCCATCTCCATGACGAACCAGCCGCACACCCCCATCACCGTCGCAACATGCTACAGTGAGGTAGGAGGAGGAAGGTTTGACGCATTCGAAGGGCTTTGTTATGCCGGCGTACCAGAATCCTTACCGCTACAACGCGTACAGCACTGTCTTCGTCATCGCGCACAAGAACGCGTGGGACACACACACACACACACACGCGCGAGAACACTTTGAGCCGGCAACAGCGAAAGACACGTGCACACGCCGAGGAAGCGAAAAAGAAGTGTGGCGCTCACAAATGTTTCGAAAAGCGACGAAACCAGCTTGAACGACTTCTCTGCTCTATCTCTCTCATCGTAATGGGCCCATGCGAGAGACCATTCACACTCATGCGTATGTCACGCTCTCGGCGGTGCGTGTTGGATGTGGCCCTAGATGGTTTTGGCAACTTTGGGGTTTGTGGTCATCGTTCTTCTTACGCCGTTTCGTTGATTGTTGTCGTTTCAGGCCTATCCTCGATCCTTTCCCAGCCTCCACGCCTGCGGTCACCACCCTCTCCCATCGCGGTGCTGGAAGCGATCTTTCTCCCCCGCCAATCTCCTCTGCTGCATCACCATCTTTTTCTTTATTTTCTATCATTTCGCATCGTTTCAGGGGTACTTAATGACTGCCTCTCCGCCCCTTCTCCCTACCCCATCCCCACCTTGAATCAACAACAAAAAAACGAAACATCTCTGTATGTATGCGTATCCGACGGCAGCAGGAAAGCGGATGAAGCAAAGAAAAACGAAGCATGCGAACAATGCAACGATCATCTCAAACAACGAGCGAGAGAGCACATGGAGGGAGGGGGTGGCGAGATGTCGCTCGCCACGTCAGACACACGTATTGCGTGTGCAGCTTCTCAAACTTCGAGCTCACGGCTGAATATCCCAGGGACGGCCCCTCTTGCAGGGAGCATTGGCCCCTGCGTGTTATTCTGTCTTGGGTGAGTGCACCATGCTTCAGTTAACGCTGAATTTTTTTCCAGGCACAAAGGCTCCTAAGAGCTGCCCACCGTGCTTGGTATTCTCACCAACCGGGGAGACCCTCGACATGCTGGGCGCGAAGCTCATCTTCCGCCGCCGACGCTGCGCAAAACAGCGCGCGCCTTCTCTTGATGAGTTTCCTCTTTGTCTTCCCTCGCGCATCCCCTACCTCTCGATCTCTACTCCCCTCTTCCCAAAATACGCACACATGTGCTCATACACCTTTTTATATGAAACGGCGTACGGTCGATCCCCCCACGCTCACATCTCTCTTCACCAACGAAACAACATCCCCACAACTCCCTGCAGACCTCTGGATATCCCTCCCCTTCTCTGGCCTTGCTTTAGCATTTCGTGTTTTTTCTTATTCTTCTGTTTTTCTTTGCTTCTTCTCTTCCTTCCCGTCCCCTTCCCCCCTCCCGATCTCGCGGTTACCCTCGATCCGTCAAAAGAAAAAAAAGCAAAGAAAAAATTTCTCCCCCACCTTTTCTAACCCCCTCTGTCGCTCGAATTCTTTTTAAGATCCGCTCCCTCCCTCTCCCTTTTCGTCCTCTGCATAACTCCACATCATCATCGTTGCCTCCCCCTTCTCTCCCAGGGCGCTTGCAGGCCTCCCAGCCGTGCAAAACGACTCCGATACCAGTTAGCGTGAAAAGCACCGTCGGCAACGGCAGGGGATCGAGGTGGCGAAGGAAACAAAAGGTCATCGACAGAAAAGAACACAAGCGACCCCCACATCCTACAGTGACCCGAGTCTGGTGCTTGCTCTCCTCCAGCGGCGCTGTAACCTCTTGTCAGTATCCTGCCGCGCGAAAAGCTCCTCCCCGCTGAAACTGGCGCATCTATTATTGTCTCTTTGTTTTGGTGAAGTGACCGAGAGGTCTGTGTGTGTGTGTGTCTCTCCTGCAACTCAGCGTCGGCAAGAGCGGACGTGGCTTTCGCTTCGACGTCGTCGTTGTGGGCAGGAAAAGCTGAGTCAGGGGCTGCATTGAAAAAAACACACGCACACAAAGAAAGTACTCGAACGAGCAAAGAGCACCGCCAAAGAAAAATAACGAAGTTTTCACGCTGCCCCTACGACTGGCCAAGGCTCTTTTTGACTCTATTTTCTTATGTATTAGGTTGTACGCCACTACCCTGAAGTTTCGCCACCCATCGTCTCCACGTCATAAAGGTTAGGTGCGGCTATCCAGCTCTTACGTCTTATATATCTGCTTTTTTTTTTGCACTCTCTTCATCTGTAACCAGCAAAAGAAAGAGGGAGTCGAACGCTGGCCTGCATCTTTGGCTGTCTCACCGCATCTTTTCATTTTTTCTCGTGTCTCCTACCCGACCTCGTCGTGCTGTGTGTCTCGTACTTGATACCAGCTTCCTCAGTGGACCTCTCCCTCTCTCTATCTTGTTCTCTCGCATTTATAGCTTTTTGATCTTCAAATCTTTGTGCAGTAACACGCATCTGCCTTCGTCTTTTTTCTCCCCTCTCTGTTTGTGTGGCCTTGCTTCACCTCTGCTAACCCCTCCACCGGCTGTTAATAATCCAAGTCTGGCTCTCAGACTAAGCTCTCTCGCTTACTTACTCTGCTCGGCTGGCTGGGGTTGTTCTACGGCATATCCACGAAGAAAACGAAATCAAAAGGCAAACTTTTTCACCCCTCCCTGTCTTCACGCCGGAGCGCGAAAAGAGAGCAAAGGGTGTCGCCACATCCTTTGCTCTCTCTCTCTTCGCCTTTGCTTCCCTTCAAACAGCCGAAGCGAACGAAAAAAAAAAACTCCGGTCTATACAACCGACGAAGAAACGAAAAGGAATATAATAACATAGAACGGAAAGCCGGCGACGCACTCGTCCTCCCCCCAGTCTTACTGTGTTGCAGTGTACAGTATCACTTTGTGTTCGAATTTCTCTTCTTTGTTTCTCTCAACCCCCCCCCCTTCTCCTCTCCTCTTCTCTCCCACCGAACTTTTTTTTGAGTTTTCTGTTTTCTCTTCTCCCCCTCTGTCAGCGAGGACGCTACAGCATTTTGGCAGACGAAAACCGGGTGAGCGACTAATAATAATAATAATAAAGGGGAAAGTGTGAATCAAATTCTTGTTTTCTTTTCACTTCTCGGCTGTCTGCTCGCTGCTGCCGTCAGCGCTTTATTTCTCGCTCGTATCAACTTCTTCGTGGCTATCACTACACTCACGCTTTGTTGTTTTGTTTCTTGAGTGTGTGTGTGTGCGCGCCACCCCTCCCCCAGTGCCTATACAAGGACCCTCAAGTGCGTATTGGGCTCATTGTGACTCACAAAAGACTTGTTTTAGAACGCAGCGCACGATTGGTACTTCTCGTTTCTCCATCTGCCGCCCCTTCCGTTTTCTCGCTTGCCAGTGACAGCCCCCCTCCCCTCCCCAAGCTTAACTTCTCTTTGTTGCCATTTCTCTGCTTCTTTTCCGCTCCTAGCATCAAAAAGAATACGCATTTTTTGGCGTTGCTTCTCCCTCCTCCTCCTCTTTTTTTTTTGTTTGGTTCTTCGGCCTCTCTCTCTTCCTGTTCTTTTTCGTTTCTGTACCGAAGTATATTTGTGTAACTCTCCCGATTTCGTCCCCTTTGTCGTGTCGCGTGGTTTCTGTCTCCCTACTGTACGCCCTTGATTTCCTGTCCTCTACTGTTCTCTCTCCCTCCTCCCCTAGTGACCTTGGTCTACGCTCTCAGTCTGTTTTCCTGGTGTCGTTTTTTTTTTTCCGGCCTTCTTTTTGTTATTGTCGCCCCCACTGTATCTTTTCTTTTCCCTGTCACTCTCATCGTTTTAATTTCGGTTTTCCTTTTTTTTCTTTCTTTAGCATCTGTGTGTATTTTCCTTCGCGCCTGCCCAGTACCCTTCTTTACCTTACCATTGCCTGTTGTAGGTTTGTTGGTCCCCCGCCCTCCAAAAGGTGCCCAGCATACACTGCCCGTGCGTACCGGCCGAATTGGGTACAGGACAGCAAGGCGAATCGCAAGCGCTCGCCGGGAGCGGATTATTTTCCATCTAGTCGCTATTTCTAGTTCATCTTTCTCTTTGTTAGTCTTTTCGTATTTCTAGTGTCTCGGCAGCTTCTTTTTTTTTCCCTTTCCCCTCTTCCTCTCCGCGCCCAGAGGTAGCACACTCGATCGTTGGTCGGCTCTCGAGCTGTGTAACGTGTTGCTGTTCTTCCTTTCATCTTCGTGCATCTGTCCCTCTCTCTCTCAACCTTCTTTTTGCTCCGGTATCTCATCTTGCTCACGAGTACATTCCCCCGCTCCTCCTCCGTCCTTCCCGTGTCTCTCTGCCCGCGCGAGTGCTCTTTTTTTTATTTGTCTGCGCGCCGCACTTCTTGTCCCTCTATGCGAGTGCGTGTGTTCACCTTGTTGTTTCACATTCTCTTCTCTTTGTTTCCTCAATTTGTTTCTGGGTTTCACGGCTTTTTGGTGTGATCTGCCCTATAAAGATACAGTGACGCTGCTCTCTTCCTCCCCTTCTGCTTTCCCTTCCGTCGCACACATACAGACACCGCCATAGAAACAGAGGGCCGCCCTCTTTATTCTCCCTCTACGTCACACTCGTTTCGTTGTGTGTGCTTTATTTGTGTACCGGACCTTCTTGGCAGCCGCTACTGTCACTTGCAGGTGTCTTACGTTTGTTGTGATCTCCCCTCCCTTTTTTTTTTTCACAATCTGCTCTCTGCCTCCCTCCCTCTCAGTCTGTGTGTCTGTGTGTGTGCGTGTGTCAGCTTCTCCTTCTTCGTTGCTTCAGCTAACGGCTCATTGAGAAACGCCTGGTACTTGCGCAGCAGAAGCATCGGGGGAAGAACAGGCATTTGTATCACACCCTCTCCTCCATTGTCTTTTTTTTTGCATTGCAGCACGGAGCTGACAACGTACCTGTCCGACTTAACGAGTGTCTATGTCTCTCCAGAACTTGTTTGTGGCCAAACTGCCGCGCAACATTAACGATGCGGACCTCCTCCATATCTTCAGCGAGTTTGGCCCCTCCAGTGCTAAGATTATGCTGGACGCCGCGACCGGCAAGAGCAAGGGATTTGGTTTTGTGCTCTTCGACGAGGAGGAGAAGGGCGCCAAGGCGTACAGAGCACTGGACCGTAAGATGGCACGTGCGTGTGGGCACAGTTTCACGCTGGTGATCTACCCCTCCAACCACAATGGTAAGATCTTTACCGAAGAGAGCAACGTACTGTATATCCGCAATATCCCGATGAGCGTCGGGCAGGAAAAGATGGAGCGCTTTCTGAAGACCTTCGGCAACTTGATCTACTTTGCCATGCGTGAGGACCATTACGGCAATCCCGTGTGGGTCGTCTACGCCGAGTACGAGACCGTCGAGGATGCCAAGAATGCTCTAGCGAAGCTCCACGGCAACAATACCTATTTCCACGGCTCGGCGCCGATCCTCGCCAAGTTCGAGGACAGCGATGACGCCAAGAAGGAGCGGCGGCGCCGTCGTGACGGAATGCAGACGCACGCCCCGAACAGCGGGTGCATCTTTCCGCCACCGCACAGCCACCACGAGAACTCCGGATCGCTTCACACCTCTTCCACGACGCTGAGCAGCGAGAATGGCGTTTCTAGCAGTCACGGCGGCAGCTCGAGCAGGACCGTCGAGTCGAAAACGTCTTCTAAGAGCACGGCCGGTCCGCGTGGCAGCGGCACCGGTGGCATCGCTGCCGCCCTGCCGTCCGTGACACCTGCGAGTGCGCCACCGATGCCACCACCGCCACCGCCTTTTCTGCCTGCCATGACGGACGTGACGCAGCACACTCCGACGGCAGCCTTTTCCATGCCGCAGCAGCTGCTGCAGCCGACGCCAGGCTACTGCTACACGCTTGGCGAGAGCGGACAGCAGATTTTCATTCCTGCGTCGTCCTTCAGCTCCCCCATGCCGCCCTACAACTTTGCCCCCGCCACGCAGTCGGCACCGCTTCTGCTGCTGAACCCACCGCTGCAGACCACGGATGCTGCGGCCAAGCCGAACTTTTCCCTGCTGAATCCCACTGCGAACGCGACCGTGGTGCTGATGGAGAATGGGCTGCAGTACATGCTGACTCCTGACGCCATGAACATGAACTGCGAGCCATTCACGTCTCCGACGTCGACTTTTGGACCGATGCTGGCGGGCTCGCAGCCGAAGAGCCTGTTGGGTATCAGCAGTAATCAAGCAGCCTACACGAACGGATCCGCTGGCTCGATGAACTCCTTCGGCACGTGCCTTGATGCTGTCTATACAGACCCACTTCAAGTCGTCCCTCCCCGCTGCGACGCTGAAGATGAGGTTCTTGGCGAGGCAAGCGTCGCAGGCCCCAACAACGAAGACGCCGTTCGTGTTCACGCTCTGCAGAGCGCGAGCGCCGAGGGAAGCGTGATCACCGGCCAACGTGGACCAGGAGTGTGGTGGTAGTAGATGTGAAT
The DNA here is from genome assembly GCF_000227135.1 of Leishmania donovani. NCBI lineage: Eukaryota > Euglenozoa > Kinetoplastea > Trypanosomatida > Trypanosomatidae > Leishmania > Leishmania donovani. Next base: position 806,936 of record NC_018257.1, on the reverse strand, counting down.
GTAGTGAGCACTGTGACAAGCGCACCGGTGCACTGACACGACTTACTGCGCTATGGACAAGGTGTACACATCGGTGCGCCAAAAGGTCGGAATGACGAGTGGCAGTGTGGCACAACGTTAGTCGTTGAGAACACCGTCCGCTTTCTTTTTCGTTTCTCTTCGGTGACGGAGTGTCTTTCCCACTCACTCCCAGCGGGGTTCCATTATCCACTGCCACCTCTAGTCGCACTAACTGCAGCATCTCCTCGGAAATGTAAAGTGCGCGTATGCGATCTTGCATACGTGCATCTCGGCACGCAAGAGGCTAGCGCGTGTCGCCAGAGTGTCACCCCATCGAAGAAAAAAAAAGAAGAAACACTTGTACTGCTGCTCTCGCCTAAAGCAGTGGTGCAGCCTTCCATTTTTTTCCTTTGCTGCTTTTTTTTTCTTCTCGTTACTGCCTTCCGTTCTTTTCATGTGCTTGCGTATCAAAAGGAGAGCAGTCTGCCTGCGCACTCTGACCCGCTCAGCTCCCCACCCCATGCCACACTGCCTTTTCTGTTGTTTGTTTTGGTTTGTGGCTCTCTCTTCTGCGTCTTTCGCCCCCCTGCTTGTCTTCTTGTTTTGGGGAACTGCCTCCGCTAACAGCGAGAAAAAACAATAATCCATCCTGTTTGGGCTCCTCTTCTGCGTTTCTACGCTTGCGTTCTTTCCTCTCGCTCTCTACATGCTTCTCAGATCTCGTTTCTCCCTCCGTCTTGCATGGCGCGACCATATGTGCTGCATTCGCAGGGCGAGCTTACGTGTTTGGATGGATCTGAGGGCATGGCGCTCCCTATTGTTTTGCATATATTGTCCTTCCAAGTGTTTGTGTTCTCTTCTTGTTCTTCTTTCGGCGCTACCCACGTGTCACACATGCCCTGCGTGCTTCGCTGTACCCGCTGTATTTTTGTATATATTATTTTTTGTTTTTGCCTTTTGCTCCGGATACGCTTTTTTCCTTGGGTGCGGAGGGGCTCTTGCCTTTGTCCTCCTTTCTTTTTCCTCCGTCTTCCTGTGCTTTCATGGATCGACGCTGGGCACTCACTGGGGGCTCGCCCTTATTATTATCGTTCACTAGTGCTCCGACGGTGTTCATGGAGATGCACGAAGGTGAGAGGGGCGCACTCCGTGCGCCAACTCCTATCTTCAGTTCTCTATGTGCTTTGTCAGACTTGTGGTTGCTGGCGCAGCGGAGTCCTGTGGGTGTGTCTGCTTGAGTTGGCGCTGAAGCCTGGCAAAAGATCGCTCTTCTTCTTTCCCTCGAATTGGTTCCTTCCCTTTTCGTGCGCGTTTTCTTCCTCTTTATATATACCTTTTCCCGGATCCCGAGTGGGTGGTTTCTATTTTCCTTCATATAGAAAAACTTTCATCATGCTTTTTCGTTCGTTCTGTTTCTTTTTTTTTTCCTTGGCGGCGGCTTCTTTACGACAAACTTTTTCGCCGCGGTGACTATTGTTCAAGTCCTGAACGCTTTTTTCTTGCAATCATGCACGAGCCCCCCTTGCGGAGGCCATCTCCGTGCGTCGTATCCTCAGGGTCCCCAGTGGTGCACGGACTCTGCGGGGGAAGAGAACTCAGGCAGCCTCCCCCGCCCCTATGTATCCCCTGCCGATCCCAAGCCACGTCTGGTGTTGACAGGGTCCAAGTGCCGACGGCGTAGGGAGGCCGGAGCGATGTATTGCTGCTGATGTCGGCGGCCAGGTGATGGACAGTGTTCTGCTGGAGCGAGCGGCGACCGTGCACACGCTTGTGCCATCCACATGATGGGCAGAGTGTCAGCCTGGCTCGAGCGCAACCTATCACCCGGATCCCCTCGCACTGGCCTACTGATATGTGTGTGTGTG
>NC_018257.1:803448-804972 GCF_000227135.1 Leishmania donovani | reverse complement strand
ACGGGGCCTGTGAGAGACGTGGTAGAGTGGTACCCAGCCCCTGCGCTGTGGCAGAATAGACACGGTGAAAGTGTGCATCTGGTAGTAAAAAAGCTTGTCCAAAGGTTGCGGCCAGTGCCTAGTGTCAGCCTGGCTCGAGCGCAACCTATCACCCGGATCCCCTCGCACTGGCCTACTGATATGTGTGTGTGTGTGTGTGTGGGAGGGCGGGAGGCCTGAGGCGCGTGGGGTGGGTGGAGTTTAATGCCGGGGCCGTGCTCGCAGATGACTGCGTCGCCGCATTGCTGTACGTTGCGCGTGTCTAGCGCTGCTTTGGACCAGGCGCACGGGGCCTGTGAGAGACGTGGTAGAGTGGTACCCAGCCCCTGCGCTGTGGCAGAATAGACACGGTGAAAGTGTGCATCTGGTAGTAAAAAAGCTTGTCCAAAGGTTGCGGCCAGTGCCTGTTATCCTTTTTTCTTCCCTGTGTTTTGAATCCCTGAAAGCAGTAGAAAATTGTTGGCCGCGCGGACGCTGCTGGGCCCTTGTACGGACTGGGCAAGTAGCCGCCGTCGAGAAAAGGCGCACGGACTCTGCGGGGGAAGAGAACTCAGGCAGCCTCCCCCGCCCCTATGTATCCCCTGCCGATCCCAAGCCACGTCTGGTGTTGACAGGGTCCAAGTGCCGACGGCGTAGGGAGGCCGGAGCGATGTATTGCTGCTGATGTCGGCGGCCAGGTGATGGACAGTGTTCTGCTGGAGCGAGCGGCGACCGTGCACACGCTTGTGCCATCCACATGATGGGCAGAGTGTCAGCCTGGCTCGAGCGCAACCTATCACCCGGATCCCCTCGCACTGGCCTACTGATATGTGTGTGTGTGTGTGTGTGGGAGGGCGGGAGGCCTGAGGCGCGTGGGGTGGGTGGAGTTTAATGCCGGGGCCGTGCTCGCAGATGACTGCGTCGCCGCATTGCTGTACGTTGCGCGTGTCTAGCGCTGCTTTGGACCAGGCGCACGGGGCCTGTGAGAGACGTGGTAGAGTGGTACCCAGCCCCTGCGCTGTGGCAGAATAGACACGGTGAAAGTGTGCATCTGGTAGTAAAAAAGCTTGTCCAAAGGTTGCGGCCAGTGCCTGTTATCCTTTTTTCTTCCCTGTGTTTTGAATCCCTGAAAGCAGTAGAAAATTGTTGGCCGCGCGGACGCTGCTGGGCCCTTGTACGGACTGGGCAAGTAGCCGCCGTCGAGAAAAGGCGTCATGCCGTCTCCTGAGGGCCCAGGGACAGGGCCGCGATGTGCGCGTTCTCATGATCCGAAAACTCACCCCTTCCTTGCCTGCATGACCTCTTGGGTTTATCCTCTCCTCTGCTCGCACAGCATGGCAGCTGCAATGCACACACACGCCCCTCTCGCTCCCTGCACTCTCTCCTCCCCTCTCTTTCTGCAGACGATGCGCCAGCTCAACGGAACGAGTGCTTTAGGCTCATTGCTTCACCAGTCACCACCCCGACAGAGACCGCCACCGTTGTCAAGCATGTTGGGTGCACCGA
>NC_018257.1:793730-803349 GCF_000227135.1 Leishmania donovani | reverse complement strand
TGTGCGCGTTCTCATGATCCGAAAACTCACCCCTTCCTTGCCTGCATGACCTCTTGGGTTTATCCTCTCCTCTGCTCGCACAGCATGGCAGCTGCAATGCACACACACGCCCCTCTCGCTCCCTGCACTCTCTCCTCCCCTCTCTTTCTGCAGACGATGCGCCAGCTCAACGGAACGAGTGCTTTAGGCTCATTGCTTCACCAGTCACCACCCCGACAGAGACCGCCACCGTTGTCAAGCATGTTGGGTGCACCGAGTCCGGCAGCAGGCGAATTCAGACGCCGTCTTGCACGGCTTCAGGGGTGAAGGGCGGACTAGGCAGCAGAGACACTAACGGGCCGAGGATCCTGGCAGCCCTCTCCGCGCCGAGGGGCAGCACCAGCCGCGAGAACCCTCAAAGAGCTCTGAAGGCAGGGCTGCCCGTCGGGTAGCCGGTGGAGGGACAAGACAATGAGGTGCTCACAGGGGTGGAAGCGTGCCACGCGGGAAGACGACACGCCACGGGGCTGCCTTTTCCTCTGCCAGAGTGCCCGCCAATGCAGCTGTGTTGCGCGTGCACACGGGCTGGCAGCTTGTCAGTTTAAGGGCCCTGATCATGCGCATACGATGCGCATGATGATAGTGCACCCAGCCGGCACACCGTTTTCAGGAACTTTCCGGTGTAGACGTGGCAAGAGCGATCCTTCGCTGTGAGACTCAGAGGGATCCCTCACACTCCCACGCAGCTGTGCCGGGCCGCGGCGCTCGCGCGAGGGCGCAGGGAGTTGCTGACTATGGAAAGTTAGAGAGGTTCTAGGCCGCAGTGCTACAGCAGAAAGAAGTGTGCCGAGCAAGACGTGGATGGGCGAAGTGTGTGCGTGTATGCGGAAGAGAGCACAGGCGAATCCCTAGGCAGCGCACAACCAGCAGAGAACGCGGGTTTCTTACTCCACCTGGCCCTTTCACGCTTAGCCGCGAAGGGACTCAACGCAATATGTGTTGATGTAAAGCTACTACTGCTTCGTTTCCTTTTTGGCGTTTTTCTCAGAAAAGGGTTGTCATCAGGAGTGAGCGCCACGGTTTTGCAAGCCGCCCTTGATCTTACCCCACCACCCTCCCCTCGCTCGCTACAGGCTTTTCCTCTTCCTCAGCCCCATATCTTCTTTCGCTGCCGTGCTCCTTGTGCTGCCTCTTCACAAAACAGTGCATTCGCGGATGCATGCATCGTGGTCTCGCAGTGTTAATGAGGAGCGAAGGCCACCACGGACAAAATCAAAAGCGGGAATAGATGGCTGCAGCTTCCTCGACTCGTACGGTGAGGCCCATGGATTTCAAGGCGGGGCCTTTGATTTAGTGTTTTTCGTTTCTTGCTTTTGCTTTCTGTCGCTCGGCGCTGCTTGTATGTCCTGTGTTTCCACTTTCGCGGGTGTGCAACTGCGTGCTTACCGATGGCTGTCCCTTTCCCTGCTGTTGCCGAAACAAACGAGTTTTCACGGCGACTGTCTGCTTGTTCGTTTATGTGTGTTTGTGTGGGGAGGGGAGGGGGGTTGTCTGTTCGACTGCACGAACTCTTTTCGAGACCTCCGCGGATACTATGAATGCGTCCCCTTTTCCCTTTCGCTTCATGCGGTGATGGTAACCATGTGCTCCCTCCCCCAAAGCGGAACGAAAAAAAGAAACGAGTAACGGACTAAGGAAGCGCAACACGAGGTGTGTCTGTTGTGTGTTGATAGCGCCCTACCGGCTTACGCAGTGGTGGTGTTCAGCTTGCTTTGCCGCTCTTCTCCTTGTCTGTATCCTCTTCTGCGCTGCTTCTCTTCGTCTATGTTCTGTTTCAGTATTCATCGCGCCCACCTTGGCATTCATCTTCTTTGTGTGTGTGTGTGTGTGTCTTCTTCTTATTCGATTTGCCACACATGTGGTGACACGAGCGATGGACCATGTTGTCAAGAGTCTCTTCCTCTTTCGTCTTACCTCTACACGACACCCACGGATGTATGCAAGCCCACACGACAGAATACATATCTATAGCACTATCTATACATATCCATCTATATAGATGGATAAGTAGACATGTATAGATCTATGTTAATGTGTGCATATATGTGTGCGTATTCGAAGCTGTCCGCGCCGTAGCGGGTCGCTTCCTCAACAGCAACAAAAGAGACCGACACTCGCAGCGCAGTCATTGCGTCTGTGGTACTCGCTGCCCGGCGGCTCACGTGGGATGATGAGGCCTACAAGGGGCGCACACACTGCCCCAGCATACAAAGAGGGCGCAGCGTAGGATTTTAGAATACCGTGTTCTCTGCGTTTCTCTCCATTGGTGGGGTGCCGTAAGCCGACCCCGGCGCAGCACCACCGATAATCGGAGGTATGGCCTACCTTCCTTCGCATGGCCCCACGCGCTGCTTCCGTGGCGATATGCGACGTGCCCGTCTGTGGCATCTGAACCTTTGTTTCTCGCGCCCTGCGCGTCATTCCGGCTTCTCCGCTTCTCCGCTTCCCTCTCCTCCTTCTTCACCGCGCGCCACTGGATTTACAAACCGTGTCTCTGCACGATGTGTACCCAAACATCATGATGGCTGCATAAGCCCCTCCCACTTTTGACCTTCATAGCGACCCCTCCTACGCCTCCCTGCTCCGACGCATCACCCCCACCCGCCGCCCTGCTCTGCTTTGCACACGCACACATCAAAAAGGAACGAAGTAGCGAAAGCAGGAAACAGGTGAGACACCATCAAAAAGGAAAAAGGAAAACTAATGACTAGCCTACAGAACCTCTTTGTGGCGAAGCTGCCACGCAACCTCACTGACGCCGACCTAGAGCAAATTTTTGTCCAGTACAACCCCACCGGCGCCAAGGTAATGCTGGACGCCACAACGGGCAAGAGCAAAGGCTTCGGGTTCGTGCTGTTCGCCTCTGAGGACGCCGGTCGCACGGCGTACGAGAAGCTGAACAAGACCCATGTCACACTGCACGGCCACAATTTTAATCTCTGCATCTTCCCGTCGAAGCACGATGGCAAGGTCGCCATGGAGGAAAGCAACGCCCTCTACGTGCGCAATATCCCGCTGAAGCTGTCGCAGGCGGAGGTGGAACAGTTTCTGCGCGGTTTCGGTCCGCTCACCTACTGCGCCATGCGCGAGGACAACTTCGGCGGTAGCGTCTGGGTAGTCTATGCCGAGTTCGACAGCGTCGAATCCGCCAAGCGTGCCCTGATGTGTTTGCACGGTAACCGCACCTACTTCAATACGTCGGTTGCCATCTTGGCCAAGTACGCCGACTCCGAAGAGACGAAGCGGGAGCGTCGTCGTCGGCGCGAGCAACAGCAGGCGGAACAGCAGCACCTCGATACGATACACAACTTCGGGTCTCCAACGGCCGCTCTCGACAGCAACAAGGGATTTGCTGTCCAGATCCAAAACGCGCCACTGCCGCCGCCGCCGCCGCCGCCCCCCCTGCCGATCCGTACCAGCCCTGGCCACAGCCGCACCGGGAGCACCCTCGCAAACTCCTACTCCGCCTCTGATATGCACATGGAGGGCACCAGCGCCTCGCTGCACCCGCCGACTTTCGCCAGCATTTCCCACCACTTTGCCCCTGGCCGTCATGGAGGCGGCGGCCCACCGCCAGGAATGGGCCAGCCCGCAGCGCCGCCGGCGTCGTCGATGCTGGCACCGTCCACGCTACAGCCGACGCAGGCGGTGTCCGGCCAGCCCCAGCAATCTCCCACTCCCAGCTCGGGGTCCTTCCTCAACGTTACTTTTAACCCCACAAGCGCAAACAACTTCGGCAACAGCTTCACCCACTACGGCGGCCTTGACCAGACACCGAGCCGCAGCTCTCCTGGCACACCACTGAACTTTAGCTTTGGCCCGGAAATGGAGAACTCTGGGGCCCTCGCCAACGGCCTCGGTACCGGCAGTAACGGGATGCTGGACGCGAGCGGGCACGCGCCCATGACGCCGGTACGTCGCAGCAGCAACTTGAGCACAAGCGGCAGCTACCGTCACAACCCGTACGCGCCGGTCACGCCGGTGTCCTCGACGCACAACTCAACTGGGCCCAGCACCCCTTTAGTTTCCTCCATTGCGTATCCCACAGCGCCGCTCGTGAACATGCATTTTGGGGCGTCGCATCACCTTCACAGCTCGCCGGTGGCGCTCCACCCGCCGGGGCCGGGCATAGGCGTCGCGAATAACCACTTTGCCAGCCGCGGGAACAACGCATATCTGGCCGCACCAGCGAGCCTCAACGACCTAAGCCAGTAACGTCGCAAACAAAAAGTACCGACAAAAAAAGTGCAGAAAACAACATAAGCACGATGATTACCCACACCTGCGTGCACAAAAGGGGGCAGTAACGTATCCCGTGACGCGCGCACGCGAGAGGGAAAAGAAACCGTATGGGTATGCGTGTGGCGTGGAGAAGGCAAGCCCAGGTGAAGGGGGACGACAAAGAGAAAGGGCCAGGGTGAGCATCGAGCACGCATGCGGACAGAAATGCCTGTTTACAGCGCAAACCAACGACGATACGCGGTCCTGCCCGGGGTGACAGAACAAAACATAGTAGGCACCCACCGTGTAAAGAGGAAGGAATAGAAATGTGGTGAAAAGTGCCGAAACGGATTTGGAAAGAAACCTGTATGCCGGCGTGACCGTCGCCGACTGCTTTCTACGGTGTGTAACCGAACTCCTAGGTAGGCAGACGGAGGGAGGGAGGCGAGAGACTACAGCGCACGAACAGGTGAAAGGGGATGAGGAGAAGCCAAACTGTGAACAAACGCAAAAATGCACGAGCGCTTCAACTTATTTGTATACAACTCCTTTTTTGTTTTTCTTTGTGCGCTGCTTGGTAGTGTGAAGAAGTTATAAGGTGTGTCTTACCTCCACTGCCTTCTCCGACAGGAAACAAGAAACTCATGAAAGCGGCATATTCTACTTGTGTGTGTGTGTCTACTTCGAGCTTCTCCGATGGCATCTCTTTGTTCCTTTGATTTTTTTCCGCCTCGCCATATTTTCGACTCCCCGCACTCCCCCCTCCAAACCTCCTAGAGCCCCTCTAACATCTATCCTTTGAGATCACGGAAGAATCCTCTTAAGAAAAACGCTTCGCTATCCGCATGCCTTCTTTTTCTCCTGTGGCTCTTTCCTCTATGTGTCAGTGAAGCTCCGCCCCTGCCGTGAAGCGTTGTCTCATCGTTATTAGTCTGACGCTCTTAAATGTTCATTCTGCCTTTTTTTTCAGTGCTTTACGTTGGCTCGCCTCCTCATGATTCTCGCTCTCAGTCACATTCCTTACGGCACGCCGTCTCTCCTCCTCTTTGTGTTCCTTTGCTTTCTTTTTGTCTTTCTCTGGTTTTGTTTGCTTTCTTTGCGTTGCCTTTCACTCTTCCTCTCCCTTTCGATCCCCCCCCTCCCCTCCACACACACACTGTGGTCGATCGTGCATCTGCTCTGAGTAGACGTTGAGAAATGGGTGCAGAGTGAGTAATGCCGTGAAGAAACGCGTACACAACAATGCATCTGCGGCCCCGCATGATGTTGTCTTGCACTTTTCTTCTCTCCTCGTCCCTCTTCTTTGCTCCCATTCGGTCACTGACTGCTCGTTCTTTTTTTTTGTTTGTTTGTTTTTGTGTTTGTTTTTTCTCCTTCCAGCTCCCTTTCTTTCTTGTCTTGCAAATATCTTTGTTATGCCTCCATGACCCCACGCGTCCACCTGAAGCCCACAAGAGCGCATCGCACCCCTTGCACGGGCACCTTTGCGGATGGAAAAGTGTAGGTCGCGATGATTGTGCTTCTGCTGCACATCACCTTCTCTTTTTCGCTTGTCGATTTCTACGCTGCCATGCTGTTGCCGCACAGGTTTGTTTGCGTGTGGTGGATGGATGTGTCTTCATGTCTGAGAGCGTGAGACGCGGAGTTATCGACGACCGTCTCTAGCGTATTGCTACAAGGAGCTGCGAGCACGAGCAGCTGTGCGCACGTGTTCCTTCTTTTCCAGATGACGGCGCCGGGGGTGCTGCCCATTCGCGTCCGCGGAGGGGAGGCTCTTCTCCGCGGGAACTGGCGGGTACCGAACGGGGCGATTCATCGGCGCACAGGTGAGAAAGACGCAATTCATATATGACATTTTCTAAACGAATACATATATATATGTATAAACCAAACGGGGCACGGAAGGAGAAGCAAGGGAATGGCGCATCTCGTGCAGAGAGAAGGACCAGAGCCCCGCAAACAGCAGCAAAAAACGAAAGAGAATGCCCAACACTTCTTCGCGTTGTGTGCATCGCTGTTGACTCGCCCTTTGGATGTCTTGAGTATCTTCCTCGCTTCCGCTGTCAGGTGAATCTTGCCGTCGAGACGAGCAGTGTGCCCCTCCTCGACGGCTACATGAAATTCGACATAACGGCGCCCGTGACTGGCGCATTGAACTGCCCGTTTTATGAGAGAGAAATAAAAAAAGGTACCGTTTCGTACCACAACGGCTTTTCTCCCCTTCCTGATCGCCTCCCTGATGAAGAGGGACATCTCCGTGCGTCGTATCCTCAGGGTCCCCAGTGGTGCACGGACTCTGCGGGGGAAGAGAACTCAGGCAGCCTCCCCCGCCCCTATGTATCCCCTGCCGATCCCAAGCCACGTCTGGTGTTGACAGGGTCCAAGTGCCGGCGGCGTATGGAGGCCGGAGCGATGTATTGCTGCTGATGTCGGCGGCCAGGTGATGGACAGTGTTCTGCTGGAGCGAGCGGCGACCGTGCACACGCTTGTGCCATCCACATGATGGGCAGAGTGTCAGCCTGGCTCGAGCGCAACCTATCACCCGGATCCCCTCGCACTGGCCTACTGATATGTGTGTGTGTGTGTGTGTGTGGGAGGGCGGGAGGCCTGAGGCGCGTGGGGTGGGTGGAGTTTAATGCCGGGGCCGTGCTCGCAGATGACTGCGTCGCCGCATTGCTGTACGTTGCGCGTGTCTAGCGCTGCTTTGGACCAGGCGCATGGGGCCCGTGGCAGGGCCGGTCGTGGGGCAGAGTGGCGTTGAGCTTCATGCCCTATTACAGAAAATAGACACGGTGGGGAGGAAGCGGCCTGTAACGCCATTGCATTTTTCGATTTTTTTTTGCTGTTCTGGAGCCTCACGGTTTCCAAATCCTTCAAGGTGGGTAAGGTAGAGATGGCACTTCGTGAATTCCACTGCGGCTCCGCGCGGGGACTGGAGAAAATTGCCTATGAGAGTTTCGGCTTCCTCACGATGTAGTGCAAAGGAGCGCTGCTATCGACAAGAAGGGCGTCGGTACCGGCCCTGTCGCTGCTGCATGGAAAGAGGCGCTCATAAGGGCCCTCCTCAGGCTGGACAAGGTGGACGGTGGACTCGCGTCTTGCGGCCCCTGTGCCGCGGACCAGCAAGTTGCGCTAGTTACTCGGGGAAACGGTCTCGCGACGACTGCTCGACGATCTGGAAGACGGGCTTCTACCACAGTCGTCTGGTTGGCGTCCTCAGCACTCCACTGGAGCCCCCTGGACCTACTGCTTCACAAAGTAGTGCAACCCCAGCAGGGTTGCAAGGTAGGAGCAGTGTTTGCAGACTTCACGCTCGCGTGCGTGTAGTTCCGCCGATCACGGCGCTCTCACAACGCCAGTGAAGAAGTTTGGCGTAGACCCGTATCATACTCGCTGAATCACGGAATTCTCCGACAATCGTCGCGGCTGTGCTCGCTTCCGCAAGAGGGAGTCGATGACGGCCAGGGTGTGCATGCGGAACCCCACAAGGATCAGCCATAGGGCCTCTTTTCTTCATCAGTGCCGTGGGCTCGCTGAAAGTGGAGATGAACAGGAGACGCGGACTGCACCACGCCTCCTTAGCCGACGACCTCGCACTCTGTACGCCCTCTGGAGAGAGGAGCATCGGTCACTGGAGCACTTCGTGGCGTTGAGTGCCCCCTCTAAGCGAAGCACGCACTCACGCCAGGAGGCTACCCTGCGGATTTGGAACGGGAGCTACACACGCAGGATGAAGCTGTTTGTCACGGCCCTTCGGCAGCTCCCATACGGGTGTACGCAGTCACCGACCCCTTCGGGGCCCAGCACGCAGTCACGTACTTCATGCGCAGCGGTCGCTCGCACTTCAACGCGTCCGCCCTCCCCATCCCTGCCCGCTGTGGGCAGATGGCCCGGTACAAATCGACATCAAGCCAGGAGCGGCAGCGGTGCTCCATGATAATACTGCACTCATGGGTGCAGCGGCAAAGGGCTGCGGCCTCCTTGCTTGCAGCTACCACGCTGGGTGCGAAGCAGCGAAGCTGTGGCGCTCAGCACAGGCCCTGCAGCGGTGAGAGATTGTATGTGGTGACGCATCTGGGCACAGGTGCTGCCTGCTACTGCGCTAGAATGGTGGTAGTCCCACCCCTCCTAGCTTTTCCTGCGATGACGTCTCACGAGGCGATGTGCTCGGTGTGCTCCGCGGCATTCGCGGGTCACCCGGCGCTCGAAGCACGCCTCATTTCACGCCACGATCTTGCGCGCGGTTTCCCTACTACGCACACCTCACTCGCGCAGCATGGGCTTCCCCAGCCCCCTCTCGGGTGTCTGCCTCTGCCCGCTGTCTCACTACCCATCCCAAAAAAACACATAGAGACAAGCTGTGAGCTTATTGTGCACAGGCACATGTCTATCGACGGGCCTCCTCCGCCTGGCACACCCGCTCCTGTCAGAGGTGAGCGGATTCTGGAGAGGGTGGAATCCCACTGCCGTCCCAGACTCATAGCAGCGTCCCAGATGTAGGGGCACGCGCGGGCAAGCCATCCACACACGCCACCCTGTGAGATCTACGGATATGGTTGATGAAAGAGGCAGCCCTCCTCATCGTACAACAACGCCGTTGTGAAGCAGGCCTCAGGATACAGAAATTTGAGCATTATGCGTACGCGCTGCCAAGCACAGCTGGTACGGTTTGTCACATCTAAACAAGACATCCAGAGGCCAAAGTAACAAGATTGAAAAAAAAAAAAAAAAAAAAAAAAAAAAAAACAATGAACGCCGCAGTGCGTGCGTCCGAAGCGCGCGGCATCTCCCACATCCGACCGGGATTGGCTGATGAGGCGTAGATTCCGGAAGCATGGCGAGCGCACCCCGAGTTGCACCATCGGATCCTTCACACCTCGATGCGGAGAGTCAGCACACCACGTTGTGGGATGCCGCGGCTTGAGGTGACTCAGGGCGAGGCATGGCATACAGGCCGGGTGTGCAGAGGGTCATGACCTGAGGCTGATCAACTTCCTCTTTGATCTCGCCCTGCATGCGCCTAGGCCACCTCCTGCTAGCTGCACGACAGACGCCATCGCCTCCGCGCTGGAGCACGTCCCTGGACGCGGCCCGCCTGGGGATCCAAGGTGTGCAGCCCACCCATGTCTCCGTGTGGCGCCGATCGGGCAGCACGTATGGTGCAGGAGTGATGCGGATGGTCAAGCACATCCCGCCACACGCTTGACCGGACGCAACGGCAGGACAGATCGTCCTAGACGACCAGGATTCAGCTGCATTCCTACAAGGGTAGGTGGACAGCTGTGGCCGTGGTATGCGTGTGCTTGCTGATTTACTTGTGATGGTATTGGACACGTGGAGAGGAGAAAATGCTTTTTGT
>NC_018257.1:792211-793631 GCF_000227135.1 Leishmania donovani | reverse complement strand
ATGCGGATGGTCAAGCACATCCCGCCACACGCTTGACCGGACGCAACGGCAGGACAGATCGTCCTAGACGACCAGGATTCAGCTGCATTCCTACAAGGGTAGGTGGACAGCTGTGGCCGTGGTATGCGTGTGCTTGCTGATTTACTTGTGATGGTATTGGACACGTGGAGAGGAGAAAATGCTTTTTGTGTGTGTATGCTGCGGAGATGTGTCCAAGCGTTATATCCTGTTCTCTTTGCGGTATGCCGACGTAGTCATTGTGATTCGTTGATTCTATGGCTCATTGTTTTTTGCGATTTGTGTGTGGGTGGGGGAGTGTGTTTAGTTGGCCCTTCTATCATTGCGTGTGGGTGTTTTTTATTTGGTTTTCATGTAGGTGCTCGTGTGTTTTCACCGACGGCGTTCGTGTGTGTTCACTTCTCTTTCCCTGTAGTGCACGTGTACTGCACCAAGTCCGCATCTCTACCGCTCTGTGTCTCATTATTATTATGGGTTTCGCCGTTTGCATCGTTGCCCTCGGCTGCTAGCTATGTGCGTGTGGAATGTGGCGTCGGCGGCGGTATCCAGTGTTGAAAACTGTTCTTGTCTTCTTTTATCTTTGACGGTCTTCGGCATATTTCCAACATGGTGTCTTCATTTGTTATCGTCTTTTTCCACTCACATCCCTGCCTCTTGATACTGCTCTTACCCCTGCCGGTGCTGCTGTTGTTATCGCCCTCCTCTACGCCTCTTCGCTCGCATCTTTGCGTGTCGCTCTCTGCCGTTGTTTCAATTCGCCGATGCATGGCACGAAGGTGTCGGTGTAGCGGCTTGCGTACGTCTTTATGTGGACTCTGTAGGTAACACCTTCGCTGCCGTGAAGAAAAGACTTCGGCCGTAACTGGAGCTTTTCTTTTCATGCTTCTCTCGCACCCCGAGAACGAGGCACATCTCCGTGTGTCGTATCCTCAGGGTTCCCAGTGGTGCACGGACTCTGCGGGGGAAGAGAACTCAGGCATCCTCCCCCGCCCCTATGTATCCCCTGCCGATCCCAAGCCACGTCTGGTGTTGACAGGGTCCAAGTGCCGGCGGCGTAGGGAGGCCGGAGCGATGTATTGCTGCTGATGTCGGCGGCCAGGTGATGGACAGTGTTCTGCTGGAGCGAGCGGCGACCGTGCACACGCTTGTGCCATCCACATGATGGGCAGAGTGTCAGCCTGGCTCGAGCGCAACCTATCACCCGGATCCCCTCGCACTGGCCTACTGATATGTGTGTGTGTGTGTGTGTGGGAGGGCGGGAGGCCTGAGGCGCGTGGGGTGGGTGGAGTTTAATGCCGGGGCCGTGCTCGCAGATGACTGCGTCGCCGCATTGCTGTACGTTGCGCGTGTCTAGCGCTGCTTTGGACCAGGCGCATGGGACCCGTGACCGGGTCGTGGGGCA